>NC_084849.1:29509098-29705098 GCF_033115175.1 Lepus europaeus
AGAGCCACCTCCTGGTTGGGGGAGTCCCTTTAGGGGCTTTCTCTTCTTTAGATTCCAGGGAAACGGTTTCTCCAGCCAGCCTTGGAAACACTGTTTCTGATAAGAACGACTCCATTCGATCCCAGTGAAAGCTCATGATGTAAGGAAGCTCAGAGAAGTGACGCACGGTAGCAGCCCGACAAGGTTCCCAGCTGCCGTGAATTTTCATTAACAAGCTCCATTTCTAAGTTGTGAATCTCCACTCTTTCCATTTTAGTCCAGAGTAAAAGCAAATGGGTTTCTGCGCCGAGGCCCCTCCCCCAAGTGAGTTGATTACATTTCAGGATCTTATAGAGAAGAAAAGGAATTTGTCCCATCTCAGGAGAACGACCATGTTAGCTGTGGCAGCATCTCACTGCGAGAAAAGGAAACCTGGGGAGGGGAGAGGGGCGCCTTGCGAGGTGGGGGGGGTGTCCCTGTCAGGTACAAGGCTGCAGGCCCCCAGCAGGTTAACAGGAGGAAAACTTGGGAGCCAGCTTTTATGCTTTCTGGCACCCTTTCCAGCACAGCATACGGCTTTGTCATAGCCTATTTGTAGAGCAGTTTTAGGTTCACTTTGTTTTTTAAGCGAAGAAAAACCACACGTAATTCATTGGCAGGAAAGAGCCCCAGGAAGAAAGCAAAGCAGGAAGATCACTGAGAATCAAGCAAACGTCCAGAGCAGAGTTCACTGACCCAACTTCCTTCCCTCTCCCAGGGGTGGTGCCATGGCCGGAACACTCCTTCCCAGATACACTGTCCTCAAATCTCGCCCTCTCCCCAGGTCCTGATGTCACCGCCCGCGAAGCGTGTGGCAGGGAGGGGTGTGGATGTCTGAGTGCGTGGAATGCTGTCGTGATTGATAGCGCTCTGCAGCCACCATGACACAGGGCATTGTTTGTTCTTTTCAGTCAACAGTTTTCAATCTAGAGGATGCAGGGGTGGCTTAGAAGGAGGTCACCGCAGGGCATGTGGCCGCGCTATGGTCCTGGGCCTGAGGGTTACAACACCAGAGGACGGGCAGAATCAGGCCACGGGAATGAAATGAAGGTTTTCCAAAATGAAGAATCCCAGGGTCGCCTGGTGGGAAGGCTCCCGGTCTTGCAGCGCCCAGAACACCTGTGAGCTACCCGTTTGGGGAGACTGCTGTCCACCCACGTGCCACTTCCATTACATAACTCAGTTCTCGCTTTTTGTGAATCAGAACTCTGAATGATGGTAGAGACTGTCTCTCCAGGGCTCCTGTGGCCTAGCCCCAGGCACACTGTGAGGCAGATGGTATTGTCCTTGTTTCACAGATGAGGGCACCATGTGTCACAGAGATCGAGTTGCTCCCTCGAAGCCCGTTGGCTGGGAAGTGGGCGAGTGCAGGGCTGACCCCGGCTCCGCCTGCTGTCAAAGCCGGGTGATTCATCACCATTCTATCCCAGGCAGCACTTCTGCTATGCAGGAGATGGCCCTCGGAGTAACCACACGGCCTGAGGCAAAGAAAGGAGGCACCTTCAATCCGTGGGTACATGCAACCTGCAGAGCTGTGACAGCATTCCCTGTGGAATACTGGAAATTGTTCCCAGCCCTCCTGTCATCCCCACTAAGCACCCCTAGGAGTCTTGGGTTTGGGGGATGTGGAACCACCCGGCTAGGTCCCATCCCCTCACTTAAGAGATGAGGACACAGAGCACAGGGCTCCCAGATGCCCTTGGGAAAGGAGAAAGAGCAGGTGGGCACAGGCAAGACCTCACCCTCATTTTCCTTCCTTTTCTCCTTTGCAAAGTTACTTTCTCTGGAACGCTATAGCAAAAGTTTCAGCCTTGACTAACACACATCAGAGTGTTTGTTGTTTTTCTTTTGAATTCCTTCAGTTATATGATGTTGTTAGCATGAGATCTCAGTACTTGGACCTAAGTACTTGGGCCATCTGCTGCTTTCCCAGGTGCGCCAGCTGGGAGCAGGATGGCAAGTGGAACAGCCGGGAGAGACTCCAACTGGCGCTCCTATTGGATTGCCAGCATCACAGGCAGTGGCTTAACCCACTGTGCCTAACAACGGCCCCTGGAAACACTGGATCTATGACTCCGAAGCCCAGACTCCCAGCTGTGGCACAGGGAGGAGACTTGCTAGGCGCTGGGCTGGGGTCTGTGCAGCGGGAGGAGCCCCTCTCCATCCAGGAGGGTCTTGCCTTTGCAGCCTTCTGAGGCCTGCCGCTCCCACCTCCACTGTGGCCTCTGTGCGTGGTTGTGCTTCCTCTCACCTCCGTGACTGTCACAGGTGGAGTCAGGAGCCTGCTGAGATGTGATGAGAGGGCCCACAAGGGCAATAGGCAGCCACAAAAGGGAGTAAGTGTGAGCACCTGGCTTTAAAACAGGTTGTGGCTGATCTCAATACTTGTAATTAAGAGGCAAAAGTATGGCCGGCGCCGTGGCTTAACAGGCTAATCCTCCGCCTTGCAGTGCCGGCACACTGGGTTCTAGTCCCATTGGGGTGCCAGATTCTGTCCCGGTTGCCCCTCTTCCAGGCCATCTCTCTGCTATGGCCCGGGAAGGCAGTGGAGGATGGCCCAAGTGCTTGGGCCCTGCACCCGCATGGGAGACCAGGAGAAGCACCTGGCTCCTGGCTTCGGATCAGCGTGATGCGCCAGCCGCAGCGGCCATTGGAGGGTGAACCAATGGCAAAAAGGAAGACCCTTCTCTCTGTCTCTCTCTCTCACTATCCACTCTGCCTGTCAAAAAAAAAAAAAAAAGAAAAAGAGGCAAAAGTAAAGCAGAAATAACTTGTGCTCTAAAGTTCGAAAGACATGATCTCGGACGTGAGATCGGACATGAGGAAGACAGAGCTGCGGTGCAGCCGGTAAAGCTGCTGTCTGCAGCACCGCATCCCATATGGGTGCCGGTTTGATTCCAGGCCGCTCTACTTCCAGTCCAGCTCCCTGGTGATGCACCTGGGGAAGCAGTGGAGGATGGCCCAAGTGTTAGGGCCCCTGCGCCCACCTGGGGGACCTGGAGGAGGCTCCTGACTCCTGGCTTCCATTGCCCCCATTTGGGGGGGGGTGAACCAGCAAATGGGAGATATCTGTCTCTCTCTCTCTCACTCTGATTTTCAAATAAATAAATAAATCTTAAAAAAGAAACCCAGGTTGTGGGAATCATAGCATGGTTCACCCGGGCCTCTGCATGGCATTGAACCTGCTGCCTTGGACCTGGAGTTCTTCCCATCCACTGCCTGAAGACAGTCCTCACAAGTGACTGGAAACTCCTACAAGCATTGCAGTAAAACCTGTGTTTTAATCAAAGAGTTAGGAATATTTCCATAGCCTGAAACAAAGAATAATACGCACACTCAATTCTACTATCTTAACACATCAGAAACCAGTAACACGGGAAGCTGGCATTCGTTTCAAGACTGACCTTAGAACAAAAAGTTTGTGCTGTCCACATCCTTGGGGAGTGCCCCGGGCCCGCAGAGCCACCTTCAGCAAAGCTTCCACCGGCACCCTGGAAAGGACACGGCTGCACCAAAGAGGCTGATGGGCGTGGAGGCTGATGAGACAGCGGCGGCCAACCTCACCCCGCCATCTCCCCGTTTTGGTCAAAACAGCTTCGTAATAAATGTTACAAATTAGAACGCATGAAATAAAGCTATGCCAACTCAGTATCATTCGGATTTATTTTGTATATTGAGTTCCACGTTAGACTCCACTTTCAAACGGTGATGGTGGTGGCAAGGGGCTGGGACGTGCAGCTGCCTTACCAACGCCCCACTCCTGACGCCACCCCAGTGGTGACTGGACTGTGAGGGGACACACATGCCCCTTCCCACCCTGCCTCTCCTTGTGGGGACAGTGAGCCCCAGAGGAGCGACTCCCCCAAGGTCACACCGTGTGCTCTGGGGCCGCCCCTGCAGTCCAGACGAAGAGCTCACCTTCCTTTGAAAGACGTTAGTTAGCTGTGATTTATATTCAAATGTGCCTAATGGGAGAAATAAAATGATAATGAGAAGGCAACACCTGCTGCTCACCAGAGTGCACGGGAAGCCTGATTTGGTCAGAGCCATTAGAGAATTCAGCTGAACATTCCGGGGCTGTTGCTTGGCGTTTGGGTGATGCATGTGCCAGGGTCAGCTGCTGGGGAGAAACCACCAGCACAGGCAGGTCCGGCGAGACAAAGCTGTGTCAATGACAGCAATGAGAGGCTTGGAAATGCCACGCGTACATCAAATAGTGCTGAAACGAAGCAGCTGTTTCTAATTATTATTTTTTTTTATGACGCAGGCAGTTTTACCTCTGTGGGCCAGCTTTGTGAGCCAAAAGGTGTTGGAGGAGGATGGGCTTTATCTGTTAATTTTGCTGTTGGGTTTTGTGAAAGTGCGTGGTACCCATGAGCACGGGAGAGCTTTCGTCTGGAAGATGCCGCAGAGGCTGCCTGTTCCAACGCCTTCATTTGTCACAGGAGGCAGCGATGGTGAGAGACAGGAAGTGACTGTCCCTGGGTCACACAACAAGCAGCACGAAACCTCTTCCAGGCTCGGGTCAAGGCTGGACTTGATGGACAGCCAGCTGGGATCCCCGGGCTGGGGGCTGCAGTCACCAGACCACAGTCCTGAAAACCATGGAGGAGCACAATGCACTTCTTTCATAAATTCCCTGTTAATGATTGGATTGATCCACTCAGATGTGTATAAATAACTCACAGGTAGGGGTGGCACCGGGTGCAGCATGGGAGCTGTCACTCAGAGCGTCTGCATCCTGACACAGGACGCCTGGTGTGAGTCCTGGCTCCTAGGCCTCCCACCCAGCTCCCTGCTCATGCGCACCTGGGAGGCTGCAGGTGACGGCTCAAGGACTTGGGTCCCCGATGCCCAAGTGGGAGGCCCTCATGGAGTTCCAGGCTCCTAGCTTCCACCTGGCTCAGCCTCATCTGTTGCAGGAGTTTGAGGAGTTAACCAGTGCATGGAAGATCTCTCTCTCTCTGCCTTTCAAATAAAAAAGGAAAATATCCATAAACTTTTGGAAAAAGCTGAAAGCAAGACATTTTCAAGATAGGAAGAAAGAAAGAACCATATGAGCATAGGTATGAAGCTTGCACTTCATATGTATGTGTGCAAGAGAAGGAGTGACCAAAGAACTCACAACTTGGGTTAAATCAACACCCCAAGAAAGGTTAAAACTAATTTAGATCTGAGTTCCCTAGGAAGAAAGTTTTTCTTTTTAAATAAAGATCTATGTGTTTCAAAGGCAGAGTGACAGAGAGTGGGACAGACAGAGAGGGGGAGAGGTCTTCCGTCCCCTGGTTCACTCCCCAAATGCTGGCAACAGGCTGTCTGGGAGCCCAGCGCTCTATCCCAGACTCCCACGTAGGCAAGAGGGGCCCTTGTCTCCTGCCTTCCCCAGCAGTCCTGCCAAGCAGCAGCTTAGCCTGCAGCACCATAATGCTTGCCCCTCCTGGCAATAAAATTTTCACTTGCTTATTTCTTTCCACAAACGCCCTTCAGTTGAGATGCAGCTACACTCTTCTTCCTAACCTCTGACGCCACCACATTCCCCATACACCAGCCTGAGGACCTCGGAGCCAAATCGCAGCAGCCTGGACCTGGGAGTCTTTGCAGACAGCACCATATCCCACCTGCCGGTTGGCAGGGAGCCACAGGGGCCCCCGAGAGGGAAGTCATTTCCACAGCACGGTGGAGTCCAAGACAAGGTGAGGGGCAGTGCTGCGAGGACACCGGGACACCTCATGTCTGCTTCAGGGATGTCAGCGTTGCACAATCACCAAGGTTTGTTTCTACAAATATCCCCAGTTGCATAGCAACTGAAAGCACCCCTGGACCCCATTAACCACCTTCCCATAGAACCTCAAGGCTGATGATCATGGAATAGTTGGCTTCCTCAGTGCCTGAACAAAGTCCTGTCATATGCGCGTGTCCCACGGAGACACAGGTTGTCCCTATGAAGCAGGAGAGCAGAGGAGATTGGAGCTCGGAGGGTCAGGGACTCGGCCAAGGTCACCCCGCCAGGCAGCACTGGTGGTGGCTGCTCAGGCTGCCAGCCATGCCCACTCTCCGTGCCTCCCCGGAAGCAGGACAGTGACAGGATGAGTCAAGGCAGCGCACTGTCTGGAAGGAGGTTTGTGGCAGCTGGTAAGGATTCAGCAAGTCGGCCCGCGTGACATCACTTAGCCACACTGAGCATCTAGTTCAAGGGGATTTCGGAGAGGTGGCTGTGTTAAAGCCACATGGTTTTTTGTTTGTTTTTTAAAGGGGAAAGGATTCAAGGGCTTCACGCTGAGGCTCTGCAGAGCCTCCCTGGGTACCTGAACAGGTGACCTGCCACATTGGTGTACCCAGGGGCTTCCGGGCAAGAGACTAACACCACTTGTGATTCCAGGGAATGGAAGGCAACTTCAAAGTGGGAGTCACTGGGTCTGGAGGAGATGAGAACCGCAGGAAAGATCGTACTCGCAGTCCGCTCCCCTCCCTGGGCCCAAGGCATCACGTTGGAAAAAACCATAATAGCAACCTGGCATCGAGTCGATCTCCTTGAAAAACCAGCGTCTACAGGCAGCTGCCCAGTGTGCCAGGTGCTCTTCCCAACAGGCATCAGGGAGATGCAGAGAGAACCCAGCTGGGGCGCAGTCCCAGCCCGCCTCCCACCCCATTTGGGTTTGCGATGCCAGTGGTTAGACAACGTGTCTCCAAGTTGTAAACACAGCAAGTTTGATCTGGAAGTCACTGAGCAAACAAACACCGAGCCTCGTGTGGTCATGTTTCCACTGCTGCAGCCCTGGGGAAAGATGAGCCCGCTGCACAAGGACTGGCTTTTTTCGAAGGCGCTCTTCTCTTAAATAAAGATTCCCAGAAGTAAGAATCCTGAGGAAGACTAGAATCCCCACGGAGAGCCCGCAAGTGTGTGAACAAGTGTTGCCTGAGCAGGTGACAGCCATAAGGACGCATTCGTTCAGTCTGGCTTCTACAATGACAGAAGCTCTGCTTTTGCAAAGTCAGTTGTTTCTCAGGTGGAAATTCACAGGACTGGGACAGCTTCCGAAACTACGATCTTTGCTAAGAATAGGATTTCAAGATTACGTCACATTTCCCAAATCCCTTCTAGATTCGCAGTAACACGGGCCAGGCATTTGGTCCTGGTCCCTTCACTAAAATGAACTGGCGGCCCAGCTGGGAGAAGACTTACTGAAGGTCACAGAACTTGTTAGTGTCAGAGGCAAAAATGGCACAGTGATTTCCTGATTTCTACAGGGTTCTTTCAGGACAGGTCTCTCCCAAGTGTTGCCATTTCCCTAACACTGTCACCTGACGCTATTCATTCAATATTGTGTTGTTTATGGAGTAGCGATCTCATCTGCTATTTCACTCTCCAAATGGCTGCAATGGCTGGGGCCTGGCTGATCTGAAGCCAGGAGCCTGGGATGCCATCCCACACCAACGCAGGAGCCTGAGTACTTGCATCAACTTCTGCTGCTTTCCCAAGCGCATTAGCAGGGAGCTGCATCAGAAGTGGAGCAGCCGGGACTCAAACCTTCACCCTGATGAGATGCTGGCATCGCAGGTGGCGGCTTATCCCGCTGCGCCACAATGCCAGCGATTTTTCTTCCACAAATTTGGCATGAAATAAATGCCACACAATTTTCTAAAACAAACTGATTCTGACCAGGAGTCTTCAGTTCCCAGCGAAGGCAGAGAGTCCCCAATGCCATTGCGAGTGAAGAGGGCTCACCCTGGAAGCAGCATACCCCTCCCCCGGCCGAGCCAGTGCAGGGACCAAGGGGAGGAAATGGGCGGCAGTCAGGGAGGCGTCTGCTGTTCGGACAGCACAGTGGACATCCTTGCTGGCTGGTGGCGCCTCTGTTCCAGGGCTGTGGCCTTGGCACAGATGATGGCCCCTCCCGAGGCTCTGGCTACACCTGTGGCCCTGTGTGTTAGGGAGCCCACACCACTCTCAGTCCGGGAGCACCTCCCCAGTCCACTCTCCCCTTCCTACCCCAATCCCCTGTTGCACCTGCTCTCCAGCCTCCCCAGCTGCCTTATTCCTTCCCCTGACAGCACCATCTTCCCTGAAGCAAAGCCAGAAGGGAGAGACAATGACCTTAAAGGATGCCTGCTTTCCATCCCAGGATCCAGAGAGTCATGAGAAAAGGACCCCACAGGCTGAACCATCTTCCCAGAACGAGAGGGGAAAATATGGTAAGAAAAAAATCCCAGGTTGCTATCTGAAGAAATGCTCCTGCCATTGATGTACGCCACCTTTACTGTGCAGGAATCGCATCCTGTTGTCACCAAAACAGAATGCATTTGCCCAACAGCTGCCGGTCCACGGGGCACTCTGAGACTCACCAAGCACTGCAAAGCTGGTCTTCGTCCTGCCCCTCCCTTACAGAGGCCAAGCAGGAGTGAAGGAGGGGGATGTTTGTAGTTGCTGTTTCCGGTCCTGAGAAGAGCTGGCAAGCCGCGTGTGTCACATGTCCTCCCAAGAAACCAACACTGACCAATCCTACCCCCTGACACCTCACTTCTTTCTCTTCCACACAGCTGCTGAATGGAGGCAGAGCAGCCGAACGCAGCTTCCAACATTTTCCAACATTATTCCAGGTTGAACCTCATTCCTGCGCATTCCGAGGTTAAGGTTTACAAAAAAAAAAAAAAAAAAAAGATCGTAAACAATCTCCCTCCTAGACCTCTTCCTAGACCTCTGAAAGTCTGGGAGAGAAATGCAGTGAAGGGGAGAAAGAATTGCTGAAGTTCCCCGGGGCTATCTGGCTGTGGTCCTTGTGCCCGGGTGCCAGCATTCCTGACCATGTCCTCTAGCTGTGAGCTTCCTCACCTGTTTTCTGCCCTGATCTGCATCTCCAGCGGAGCTGGGGTATTCGAGGCTGTCAACTTCCTTGTCTCCCTGGAGGAACAGGCTGCAGACCTCCAAGCGCAAGCACGGCTCAGTCACGCAGCGACAAAGTGTCAGGTGTGGTTCTGGGTGTGTGATGATGGTGTCACAAAGTCCCGCCCCTTCGTGGGTGGACTCACCTTGTGGTGCCTGCCGTGGGAGTGAGAGATGGGCACCAGAAATAACCCACGATGTTGCTGATGATGGGAGGGTGGAGTGAAGAGGGCGCGACAAGGCAAGGAGAGGTTTCACTTCAGATGGACAGCATCTGCACGGGTGCCTGGGACACGACCCACAAGGGCTCCAACACTCTTCCAATGCTATCTCATCTCCCTTTCCTGATTTTGGGAGCAAGCAGGATGTGTGAAATAAACAGCACAGAGGAATGGCCGAGGCTGTGGCTATAGAGAAAAGCCCTGGGGCATGGAGGTGTGGGGGAAACAGCCCTGAGCTCAGTGTCCCCATGTGCCTCCTGCTGCCATCGGGGACTTCCCATGTCACTTGGCCTCTGTTGATCCAAGCGTTTTCATTTGAAAATGGGTCCAGCAGGTGCAGAGGTTCCTCTTCCCACCCGCCGTTTCTTCCTAGCACAGCTTCACCTTAGACTTAGATATCTCATGCAGTCACCTGACTGTGTTTTTTTTTAATTAATTAATTAACTTACTTTACCCAGCTGAATAACAGAGATGGAAAGAGAGATCTTGGGCCAGCATTGTGGCTCAGCAACTGCCTGTAATGCCAGATCCTACATCAGAGCACCGGGTTGAGTCCCGGCTACTCCACTTCCCATCTAGCTCCCTGCTAATATGCCTGGGAAAGCAGCCGAAGACAGCCCAAGTGTCTGGGCCCCTGCACCCATGTGGGAGACCTGAATGAAGTTCCTGGCTTCTGCCTTCAGCCTAGCCCCAACTCAACTGTTGCGGCCATTTGGGGAGTAAACCAATAGATGAAGAATTTCTTTCTCTCTGTCTCAGCCTCTCTCTGTCACTCTGCCTTTATAATAAATATAATTTATCTTAAAAAAGAAAAGAGAGAAAAAGACATAATTCATCCACTGATTCTTTCCCCAAATGTCTGTAATGGCCAGGGCTAAGACAGTCTCAGGCTAGGAGCTGGGAACTCCAACTCAGATCTCCCATGCAAGTGGCAGGCACCCATGTACTGGAGGTGTCATCTTCTGCCTCCAGGGTGTGCATTAGTAGGGAGCTGGAATTGGAGTTAGAACTGAGACTCAAACCCAGGCCCTCTGATACGGGACATCCCAAGTGGCATCCTTACCACTATGCTAGAGCCTGCCCCTTTATTTGTGGTTTTAACAAGTTAGTTCACAGAACATCCCGAAGGATGGCCAGCAGACCTGGTCACAGATCAGCTTCCAGAAGGGGTGGCGCCTTCTTTCCCAGCAGAGCAGGAAATCAGCCATCCGGAAATCCGAGCCCAGCCTCTTGCACACGCTTGATCTGGAAGAGAAAAAGAAAACAATATAGCCATGAGAGTTTTGAAAAAAGAACAGTACAGAGACGTGGTGTCTCACCCAACATCACGATATCGGTGCAGGAAGAGGCAAATAGGTGAGCACACATGGGCATTTTCATGGCAGCTGGTAAACAGCTACAGACCCGCACCTGCTCACCCAGACACCCTGGCCTCTCCCTGGGGCCCCAACTCCTCACTTTCCAGCTATTCAAAGGTAACACCTGGCCCAGCAGAGGCCCTCCAGGACCCTGCTTGTGCGCAGGCTGGGGCTCACATCTGCTCTCTCAGGCATGTGCACTGTTCCGTACATCGACTGGTTCTCCCATGACGGCTCCTAAACTCTACCAGGGCAGTTTTTCCTTTTTCAGGGGATAATTTGGCATTTTCCATTCAAATAAATGTACATGTAGCCTTCAGCCGAGCAATTCCATGTTCTGTCATTTTTTTCTGCAAACTATTTTACATATGCCAAAAAAAGAGAAAAGCCAGCTACACAGAGATGTTGATTACAGCATTGTTTATAACAGGAGGCAGCAAGGGAGGTCATCTTAAAGCCCGATCACGGAGAGCTGGTTAAACTCTCGTTTCTCCTACTCAGTTGCATTGCTGCTACAGAATGCCCGAGACTAGGCAATGTCTCAAGGGAAGAAGCTTGTTTGGCCATGGTTCAGGAGCCTGGGTGGTCCGAGAGCATAGTGCTGGTGTCCAGGGAGGCATGATAGCATGGTGAACAGTGACAGGGTGCACAGGTGGCCAGGAAAGAGCCTGCATGTGAGGGGCAGCCTAGCTCTTGCGATGAGGACTCTAGCTCCACGAGGGTGAGAGCTCACTCCCAGGAGAAAGGCACTGGTCCCGTCTAATGCCCTGCCACCCATCACCTCCACCACGGTAATCCAAATCTTTTTTTTTTAAATATTTATTTATTTATTTTTTTGACAGGCAGAGTGGATAGTGAGAGAGAGAGACAGAGAGAAAGGTCTTCCTTTTTGCCATTGGTTCACCCTCCAGTGGCCGCTGCGGCCGGCGCATCTCACTGATCCGAAGCCAGGAGCCAGGTGCTTCTCCTGGTCTCCCATGCGGGTGCAGGGCCCAAGGACTTGGGCCATCCTCCACTGCCTTCCCGGGCCATAGCAGAGCTGGCCTGGAAGAGGGGCAACTGGGACAGAATCTGGCCCCCCAACAGGGACTAGAACCCGGTATGCCGGCGCTGCAAGGCGGAGGATTAGCCTGTTAAGCCACGGCACCGGCCAGGTAATCCAAATCTTACCATGGGTTTCAGGGGTGTGGAGTCGTGTTCAGACCACAGCATCATCTATTCATGGACAACTGTGCAGCTGTGTCAGGGAGGAGTCCCACCAACAGCTTCCGGTAGTGCAGCATGGAAACATCTAGAAGCAGGGGGCTCCAGATTCTGCTCCATCAGTCCCCTCTGTTATTCTCTTAGCTCCACTCCCCATCACGTGTCACCTTC
Organism: Lepus europaeus; assembly: GCF_033115175.1. Lineage (NCBI taxonomy): Eukaryota > Metazoa > Chordata > Mammalia > Lagomorpha > Leporidae > Lepus > Lepus europaeus. Next base: position 29,520,951 of record NC_084849.1, read on the forward strand.
ATCCTTGGCTGCCTCCTCTCCCAGCAGTCAAACTTCCCTAGCATGTCTGGGCCTGACATCTGCACACTACCCAGCTCAGAGCCAAGGAGAGAGAAGGGGTCTTCTCTCCCTGCAGTCACCCAGGGCCATCCAGCGTCTCACTGCGATCAGAGCCACCCTGAGCATATTGCTGAGGGTCTCACTAACTAGGGGATGAGGCCAACCACACCCAAATGCCAGGGCTGCTCCGCACCAGGGGGCAGAGAAGAAGATGGAAGGCCAACCCGATGTGGCAGCCACATTCTAGAAAGTCACCCTGGAATCACTGGGCAAAGAGAAGAATGGGGGTCCAGAGTGGGTGGAAGCAGGAAGCCAAGTTGGGGGCTTCTGCCTTCATCCTGACCAGAAAGGAGAAGAAGATCCTAGGAGGTCACAAGGAGGAAATGGCAGGACTTAGGACTAGGTCACCAACCACAGGAAATCACATTGGGAGAGTTAGAGGCAAAGCAATACTAACATGCAAAATTGAAGGTGCATCAAAAAAGTCAGTGAGCGAAGTAATAAGCTTTTAATGAAATATTTTGAAAGTAAAAAATAATGCAAAAAATCATGATGTGTGAAAAAAGTTTAATTGCAAGCAGGATCTATAACTCATTCTTTCCTCTTGCCTCATTCTCCAATATGGCTCAGTGTAGCAATGAATGTAGGAGGAGCCCAGGTCACAAAATCGTGATGCTTAAAAAATGAAAGAAGTAGGGCTCAGTGCTGTGGTAAAGTAGACTAAACCACTTCCTGCAGTGCCAGCATTCTATATAGCTGCCAGTTAGAGTCCTGGCTGCTCTTGTTTGGATCTAGCTCCCTATTGATGACCTGGAAAGACAGTCGAAGGTGGCCCAAGTGCTTAGGTCCCTGTACCCATGTAGGAGACCCAGAAGAAGCTCCTGGCTCCTGTTACCTGGTTTTGGATTGGCCCAGCTCTGGTTGTTGTGACCATTTGGGGAGTGAACCAGCAGATGGGAGACCTTCCTCTGTCTCTCCTTTTCTCTCTCTGTAACTCTACCTCTCAAATAAATAAATAAAATCTTTTTAAAAAATGAAATAAGCTACGGTAGGAATTGGTGGGGTTGAAGTTCGTGGGTTTTATTTTGGCTGCTACAGGCATGTTAGAGCCCCTCGGCTGCAGCTGAGGCCTGTCGGGCAGGAATGAGCAACACCCTTGAGGCTGGGTAGTGGCAGATCCAGCCGAGACCACCAGCTCAACACTGAGACCCCCCCAACTCACTCTCTTCTCAGAACGAGCTGTAACCATCGCTAGCTTGGCCACCTCAAATGAATGTGGCAGGAGACACTTCCAGGAAACTGCCCACTGCATAGGCAAGTCAGATGGTGGTTTCACAACCCTGACCTCCTGCCAGGTGCCCAAATCCGAGCTGTGATCATCACATCACTGCACCGTGAATGCCACCACTCACCAGGCCCTCCTCCTCCGGTGTGCCAGCCTCTATGGCAGGAAATGACAATGATGCTGTTGGCGACCAGCAGGAGAAGGAGGGGGACTGAAATGGAGGTGGGGGAAGCAGAGAAAAGAGGATAAAGAAGAAGAGAATCAACAGCCGGAAGTGGGGACCTTGGTTTGCTCAATCATGGACAAGCCATTTCATGTGAGTCCAAAGCTGCTGTTCCCTCCCCGGTAGCTGACTGCACTGGCAGAACTGGAGGGGTGGCAGATGGAGTCCACACTGTTTTCTTTTGTTTGCAAAGAAAGAAGTCATGAATCCAAGATCTGGAGCTGCCCTTGGCTGGTGCTCCGCTGGGGCTCTCGTGACTCCATGCTTAGCTTGAAGGACCCCAAATCTGGGAATCCAACGCGCTTGGGTGGTCGCCCAAAGACCCAAAACTCCAGCCCAGTAGATGCAAGAGCAAGAGGATTTTTACTAGGCGTTTGCACAAACGGGCTCCCCAGCACCACAGGCGGTCGAGAGAGCGAGAGCCCCGAGCAGGGGTTACAGCAGTTTTTAAAGACAATAGCCACCTGATTAACATATGTATGCAGGGCGTTTGGTGATTAGCTATTTTGAAGGGCAAACTCTTGTTGCGATTTTAGCAAAGGAGGGGGTAAGTTTATACAATGGTCACAGAACCTTATTGCAACTCTTTTCCGGACTCCTGCAAGCGTTATCGCATGAGACAGTTACACAGAGCAGTTTCCCAAGGTAGTTTCCCAAGGTTATTCTGCAGGCAGGTGGAGACACAGTTATTTTAAGGGATGTCTACTGCCAGCAGCTAAACTTTTTAACCCTTTACTAAAATATTATTTTAATATTTACTTTTAGCAGGGGTCTTATAAGCTCTGCAGAGGCTCGTGCCTAAGAATGGATTTCTCCTCTTTGAAAAAGAAGGAAGGAAGGAAGGAAGGAAGGAAGGAAGGAAGGAAGGAAGGAAGGAAGGAAGGAAGGAAGGACCATTCCTGAAGCCTGGATGCAGAACCACTGCTGAGATCTGGAACCCTGAAGAGTGGCCTCTGTCATGGGAGAATGCACCACAGCGGCTAGTGGGGTGCGGCACCAGCCCCCCCCCCACCCAGTGGACCCAATAGGGGGCTTTTTAGGCTGCTAGGAGGCTGTGCAGCAGTTGTGGGCCACTAACGTGCTGGACAGCCTTGGCCAGAGCACAAGTTTTCACATCCATGCACTGGGGATATTGGTGGGGGCAGTAGCCCTAGACCATTTGTGATTCCCTGATGCAAATCCACCAACAGGCTCCATCCCAGGCATGGAGTTTTGGGTAAGCCCCCAGATTCTGATTCCGTAGGTCCAGGAAGCTCCAGGCAGGTGCTGACAGCGAGCCATGTGCCTCAAGCCCTGGGCTTAAGTGGTCCCTGAATTCCATTCCAGTCCAGAGAAAACCAGAGACAAACACTTTAAAACAGACTACTGTAAGTTACAGCAAAGTTATATGAGGGAACTTTCTCTATTTTTTCAAAAAATGTGTTTCTTTGAAAGCAGGAGAGAGAGAGCGAGAGAGAGAGAGAGAGGTCCATGCATGGCTGGCTCATCCCCCACCTGCCCTCAACACTGGGGCTGAAGCCAGGAGCAGGAAACTCAGCCCAGGTCTCCCACATGGGTGGCGGGAACCCAATCACCGGAGCTATCGCTGCTGCCGCCGAGGATCTGCCTTAGTAGCAAGCTGGACTCGGGGCTCAGAGCCAGCCAGTGAACCCTGGGCCCTGGGTGTGCCACCGGTGTCTCCCCTGCTAGGTCACACCTTTTAATTTCTTTCTTTTAATTGACAAGGGCAAGCAGAGCCGAGCAGCTCACAGATTGAAGAAATATTTCAAACGATCACGTTCATGATGGGAGATGCAAGTCTCGTAAAGAAACTGGACCGAAGGGACAGGACTTGTCTGTAGTTTTCTCTCTACTCCAAGTCCTTGACTATCTGCAGGAAGGGTAAGAGGAGCAGGCAGTGGGGGCGGCTGTCTCCCGGACAGCTTACTCCAGGGATTCGTCGTGGGGGTCACCATGGCCCCTGGTGCAGTTTGCTAAGCTCCGCTAAGCTTAGGTATTAGGGGACCCTTCCTTGGAACATTTGTGTTGCAGGGAGAAGAAGGGGAGAAGGAAGCCTTTTTATTTTATTTTATTTTTTTAACTGCTGGAGCTGCCAGAAGCCTGGTTTAAATCCTGGGACACAGTTCTGTTTGTCTTCCTTTTCTATTCAAGTTGCTGATGTCCCAGGCCCTGTCTGCCCCATTGCTCTGTTTGTTTATAGCAGCGAAGTGGAAAACTGCAGCGGCTGTAATTGTTGCTGCTTTGCTGATTGTGCGGCCACCTGGTTGGCTGGATTGGGGCAAAGGCAGTAAATCCCTCTTTAAGGCTGAAGCTGTGTACTTTAGAGGAGGAAGTGGAGAAGTGGAGAAGTGTGGGTGTCTTTTGTTTGTGTCTGCCCTGTTGTTTTGTAAAGAACCACGTAAAGCTGAAATTATTTTCACTGAAACAATGAGATCCCATTAGGGTGCTTTTCTTTCTTTTTTATTTATTTATTTATTTTTTTGACAGAGTGGATAGTGAGAGAGAGAGACAGAGAGAAAGGTCTTCCTTTTTGCCGTTGGTTCACCCTCCAATGGCCGCTGCGGCCAGCGCATCTCGCTGATCCGAAGCCAGGAGCCAAGTGCTTCTCCTGGTCTCCCATGGGGTGCAGGGCCCAAGCACTTGGGCCATCCTCCACTGCCTTCCCGGGCCATAGCAGAGAGCTGGCCTGGAAGAGGGGCAACCGGGACAGAATCCGACGCCCCAACTGGGACTAGAACCCGGTGTGCCGGTGCCGCAAGGCGGAGGATTAGCCTGTTAAGCCACGGCGCCGGCCTAGGGTGCTTTTCATAGCACAAGTTTGCACTAGAAGACTGTCTCTTTTTTTTTTGCCGCGAAATGCCCTGAAACTGAGGTATTCCTCCATAAACAGCTTCATCCTTGACTTGCCACGCATGGCGTCGGGTGTGCCGGCTCCAGACGTTGTCCAAAAGGCCCTGGGCTCGGAGGTGCTCAGATCACCTCAAGATGTCCTCTGGTCTGCAGAGCCCCCACAGCGGCTTTTGCAGAAAATTATTTTCTTTTAATTTTATAAAATGCCACATTCAACATGCACCTTCAGCCAGAGGCCCTAAGAGGTTCAAAGGATTCTGAATTACCCACCCACCCCCTCCTCTTTGGAATCACATGCAGAATATATTTAACATCTGTCCTGCTACACCACCCAAAAGTTCTAAATTGAAGGAAGATGTGCTTCTGGCACTAAATTACCACAGGGATTTTCGGAGGACAGCTCAGTTACCTAGGTTGGCCAGGACATGGCTGCAGGGAAACGCTGCTGTTTTTCAAAGCATGGCGGGGGTGGGGTGGGGGCCGTGAATCATCAGCCAGGCAGCACTTCACCTTGCACCTTGGCCTGGATGTGACAACCCAGGCGATCGCTGTTCCTGGCACTCCACTAGCTCCGGTATGGTCGCTGCAAGGATGGCAATACTGACTAAATACTATACATGAAGCCTGGGGTCCGTGCTTAACAAACACGACTGTATGTAATCCTCGTAGTCAGTGTCTTAGTATTGTTACTATCCTTGTTTAGGAGAAGAAATAATAATAATAATAATAAATACACAAGGCTGCAAGAGTTTAGGTGTTGAGTCAAAGATCGCGAAGGTACTAAGTTAGAATTTGAAGCCGGGCTGTCTGGCTTGGCGCCCACACTGTGTGTGGCTCTGCACGGCACTAATGCATCTGGCCCTGATTCAGGGTGTCCTGCAAGAACCTGTCACGTGCAGGGCTCCGGGTTAGGATCAGGAGCGGGCAGTAGACATGAATGACCAGTGCTGACCTTGCTGAATGCGCTGTCGGGTGACCAGCCATTGCAATCAGCCAGGGACTTCCAGCTTTAGCACCGAATGTTCTGCATGCCAACTGTGGGAGGAAGAATTCTAGGGTAAATCCTGAAATTCCTGGCCCCTGTTGTACCTGTGTCTTTCCTGGTTATTCAAGTAAGCTTTAAATCTAGACGTCATTGTGAAGGAATTTTGCAGACATAACTAGATTGATTTTAATACAGGGAGATTACGGGCAAGTTTTTGACACAGAGGTTAAGCTTGTGGCACAGCGGGTTAAGCCACCACCTGCAGCGCTGGCATCCCATATGGGCAACCAGTTTGGGCCCTAGCAGATCTACTTGTGATCCAGCTTCCTGCTAAAGGTCGGGGAAAACAGCAGAAGATGATCCAAGTGCCTGGGTCCCTGCAGCCATGTGGGAGATCTGGATGGAGTTCCAGGCTCCCGATTTTGACCTGGCCCAGCCAGGCCATGACAGCCATTTGGGGAGTGAGCCTGTGGACGGACAATCTCTCTCTCTCTCTCTCTCTCTCTCTCTCTCTCTCTCTCTCTCTCTCTCTCTCTCTCTCCATAACTCTGCCTTTCAAATGCATACATAATGTCTTTAAAAAAGAAAAAATCTCTATTGGAACACCCCCACTCCATATTGGAGTGAGTGCCTGGGTTTGTTTCCACCTCTACTTCTGATTCCACCTTCCTGCTACCGTACACCCTGGGAGGCAGCAGGTGAAAGCTCACATGCTTGGGTCCCTGTCACCCCCGTGGGAGATCTGCACTGATTTCCAGGCACTTGGCTTTGGCCCAAACCAGCTCCAGTCATTATGGGCATTTGGGAGAGTGAACCAGCAGGTGGGAAATCTCTCTCTCTCCCTCCCCTCAGTCTCCCTCCACTTTTCAAGTACATAAAGAATTTTTTAAACATTTGAAGATAGAGAGATGAGCCGGGTAGCCTTGATTTTCTTGGCTGAGCCTTCAAATGTGAGTCTTGAGCTCAGAGTCGGAGAACTGAGGGTGACTCGGAGCTGGATCTAAGAGGCTCTGAAGATGGGGGGGGGGAGCGTACGGTGAGGAAGGCAGTGGCTTCCGGGGGCTGAGGATGCTTCCACTCGCAGCTGGTAAGGAAATGGGACCTCAGCCCCCTGGGAGCAATGCCTTCTGCCATCAGCCTGAGTGAGCTTGGAACCAGACTGACTCAGCCTTTGAGACCCTGAGCCGCTTCACGCCTGTGCGTCTTGTGGGTGTATAAGCTTAACAGACATTTGTGATCATCTGTGCTTGCAGCAAGAGGGATGTAATGGGCTAGGAAGCTACCCCAGGGAAACCGGGGCTGCTGGTCACCCTAGGTGAGTTCAGACACATGTGGCCTGTGCTGTGAGATGCTCCACGAGAGTGTGTGATAGGGGACTTCACTGGGCGCCATGGGCAGCCTTCTGGGAGAAAATGGCCATGCATTCAGGCATTTAGGATAGGATTCAGATAAGGGGGAGAGGTAGAAAGGCACTGTAGAGGACGGGCAGATTAAGCAAAGACACACAGAGAGAGGAATACGCCAGGGATGTTAGTGCCATGTTCCCAGCCTCCTGTGGAGAGAGCGAAGTGCTGGGGACAGCGGCTGTAGAATGGGTTCATTTGAAACCCATCTGCCCTGGGATGATGAAAATGGTCACGTCCTAGATCGCTTGCTGACAATAGCAATATCACATGAATACTTAGCAAACAGTTTCAACCATTAGATAACAATTTAAGAAAACATTTACCAGAAGGTCCAATGCCTTCTATAAATTTTAAGAATCATGTATTTGAAAACACCTCTTAAATATCTAACATGGTGTAGTTTGTTTAGCCAGTAAACTTAAGCATTCATGTAATATTGCTATTGTCAGCAAGCGATCTAGGACTTGCTCCCTCATTTCTCTATTCTAAGCCCAACTTGTTCTTTCATTTCTCTATTCTCCTCAAGGTAGGAAACTAATTCTATTATAAAGGAATCTGTAGGACGCACAATTTAATCTTTAGACCTTATAAAAGAGATGGCTAACATTTTTCTGTAATAGCATAGCCAAAATAAGAGCTTAAATAATAATCTCATAGCTAGATTCACTTCACCATCAGTGAAGTAAACAGTAAGTAGAAAAAAACCTCCTTTTCAGACCAAAGGGAAAGAAAGTTTTTTTTTTTGCTTTTTTTATATAGTATATATTTTATTAATTTCACATAATACAAAGGCAATTTTCTGGAAGAATCTTCCCTTTGATATTTGAATCATCTGGAATAACAAAGAGAACTACACATAAAAAAATACACCCTCATTTGAGTAACAAAAAAAGACCAGTTAAACACAAATTTTTTCCTTTCTCACAGGTGGATATTGAAGTGGACCTCGTTCGGTTTTCTTTTTAAAAGCTTCCAGAGAGAAAGCAGCTTAAAAGCTAATTAAGAAGAATAAAAATTTTTGTTTGCTGAGCTGTTGGTCTCGGCACCATTTTCCGTTGTTTTGATGCAGGTTCTTTGTCTGCTTCTTCTCTTGCTCTTTTCACTGGACCAGCTGCACCATTTCCATTGCGTTCATCATCACGATCAAATTTTGTTTTCTTCCCTTGAAACTCCACTTTTCCTTTAGCAGGCGCAGGTGGAGCAGCTTTATTTGCCTTTCCTTTCCCTTTAAATCTGCGACCTTTTGACTTCCATTTGTTTAATGATTCTTGTTGATCTTCTATGATTTTTTTCAATGCTGTTTTTTCCACCTCTCCTTCTAGTATTTCCCAAGTCACTTCTTTGTTCCTTAATTGTAGGTTACCATTATGTGCTTCTTTGGCTTTATCTAGTGCTTCCTTGGCCTTTTCTTTAAGTAGAATTATTCCCTCTTTTGCTCCTCTGACAAAGTCTATCCATTTTATTTCACCACGGTTTGAGAAAAGGATGTGCAAATCTTCTCTACAGGTCTGATCATCTAAGTCACCCGAAAATGTCAGCAAGCATCCAATCTTTTCTTCTAGAGATTTCATTTCAGCATCTTCTGCTAACTTTTTTTTTTGTTTTTGAGAGGCAGAGTGGATAGTGAGAAAGAGAGACAGAGAGGAAGGTCTTCCTTTTTTGCCGTTGGTTCACCCTCCAATGGCCGCTGCGGCTGGCGCATCTTGCTGATCCGAAGCCAGGAGCCAGGTGCTTCTCCTGGTCTCCCATGCGGGTGCAGGGCCCAAGCACTTGGGCCATCCTCCACTGCACTCCCGGGCCATAGCAGAGAGCTGGCCTGGAAGAGGGGCAACTGGGACAGAATCCAGCGCCCCAATCGGGACTAGAACCTGGTGTGCTGACGCCGCAAGGCGGAGGATTAGCCTGTTAAGCCACAGCGCCGGCCTAACTTTTGTTTTTCTTCTTGTTCTTGTTTAGCTCTTAATTTAGCTTCCACTTTATTTTGCTTTCTTTCTTCTTTTTTTTTTTTTTTTTGCAAAATAATCTTCCTTGAAAAGTGTCAGCAGGTCTGTGTATTTGTACTTCTGGCCAGGGGTCTCTACAAACTTCTTAGCAGATTCAATACTATCAAACACAACAAATGTTGATCCCTTAAATGCTTTGTGCAGTGTTCTTCTCATCTGAATATTTAGCACTTGGCCTTTATCGTCTAACCACTCTTTTATGTCATCAAGGGTTGCATCAGTTGGGAAGACTTTAATATAAACAGATCTGATTTCACATCATTTTTATACTCATCAGTCACTTCAGGAAGGGGTTTGCTTGGAGATCTTCTGATTTTAGTTTTATCTTCACTAATTTCCATGAGTTCTGCCTTGGATTTGCTCAATGCTTCAACTATTACATTAAAATCTGTTGTGAGGCGGTTTAACCTGTTAAATTTTATCATTATCTCCAAAGGTACCCAACCTTCATCCAGTTTGATTTGTTCCTTTAAAAATTTGTCCCGTGGCAAATTGAAGTCTCCAAAATAATACTCAATTTGATGACAGATTTTGGCCTCCAGGGCAGCCATCTTTTCACTGTCGCCATTTTCAGCCATTGCGGCTACCTTTAAGGTCTCAGTCCCGCGGAGGCGCGCCACGGGCTCACGGCGACAGCGACTCGAGTTCCGGGAAAGAAAGTTTTTAAGTGAGAATATAATTTTCCTCATGGGCATTGTCTACCTTAGAAAAACTACTACAGAACATGCCTGTGACTATAGACTTGTAGTTCAGGCCACCGAAGATTAGAGATGGGACTTGGGCACTCCCTTGACTTGCATCCTCTGGTCTGCTTTAACACAAACCAGGAGGAAAAGAAAGCGAGGCATCAGAAGCAATGGGTGACAGGCCTATTAGGGGCTGATCTGTACAGTGATCTGCCCTCAAGGAGACCCAACAGGCCAGTCTACTGCAGTGGCTTTCCATGTGGTAAGCCTGGGCTTCAGCAGAAGTCAGCTTGTGAAGAGCCCTGGCAGCTCTGCCAAGAGTTGGATCACTGGAAATGGACCTGCCCTGGAGTCGAAGGATGCCCAGGTCTGAGCCACAGATCTTATTGGCTCTAAGCTGAAAAGCCCTTCACTCAGCCCAACTTCCAAAGTGACCACTGCAGCTGAGGGTATGGCCAAGTAGGGTCAGCAACATTGCAGGCAGAACTGTAAATTTCTTGTTAGAGATGCCACCTGCCTTTACCTGGCCAGCTCTCCTCCTAGGCCAGCTAAATAATGAAAGTCAACAGAGTGCCTTCCCCTAGAAGGTTCACACCTCCCTTAGGATGTACCCCATGTGAAGAGATAGATAGGTCTGGGCCTCTTAACTTACAAGTACTAAAGCCCAACAGATTATTATCAAGCCCCATCTGTCAGGTTCTATTTGCCTCTCAATCAGAAAACTTAATTGTAGCTTAGACAGCACCTTTCTTAGCTCCTCTACTAATGACTCTGTCCTTTGTTCTAGACCCTGTCTAGCGTACTTGAGCCTCATTCCTTTGTAATCATAACCTCTACTCTACCACCAATGGCTCTACTCCCAACCTGTGTGTACTGATGGTCCTCTTCCCCACTTAATGCTGTATAATTGTTCAAACCTGGTAAATGCCACTCTTAGGATCATTGGTTACTATCCTCACTCTGTCTTTTATGACCTTGTCTAAATATGATCAGAGTAGGCAAACTTGGAAGGCTTCCATAGCCTTGGCAACTCATGACGACAGCCTAGGGTGGTTACTGGCGCCATAAACTAGAGTGTCAATTTGTTGGGTCAACAACAGGAGTCACTGTGCACTTGCTCCTCATGTGGGATCTCTGTCCTTAATGTGCTGTTCATTGTGACTTAATGCTATAACTAGTACTCAAACAGTATGTTTCACTTTGTGTTTCTATGTGGGTGCAAACTGTTGAAATCTTTACTTAATGTATACTAAATTGATCTTCTGTATATAAAGAGAATTGAAAATGAATCTTGATGTGAATGGAAGGGAGAGGGAGCGGGAGAGGGGAGGGTTGCGGGTGGGAGGGAAGTTATGGGGGGGAAGCCATTGTAATCCATAAGCTGTACATTGGAAATTTATATTCATTAAATAAAAGTTAAAAAAAAGGTTAAAAAAAAAGGTCACGTGATTTTGTTTCTGTCATTTGGGCCCAGAGACGGTGCCACATCTTCCAGGAAGCTCTGAGCTCCCAGAAGGCAAGGGGGTGGGGCACCCAGCCATATGACCACGGGGCTTAGCATAGAGTCTGGTGTCACCACAAATTAGTAAATGCTCAAGAAAGACATGGGTCACGGTTTAATGGGGGGAAAGATAATACCCCTTTAGGACGAACACGTACCCATGCTGTCCTGGGAAACACAAGCAGGCTGGCGAGGCTGTCTGGGACCTGGCCCTCTAGTTCTGTGGCCCCCTCCCCCTCGGGCCCCAGGGCCTCTGGGTGGATAGCAATCTCAGTGCTGTTCCATCCAGCTGGAAGCCCTGGGGCCAGCACCCTCACTTGTCTGAGAAAGGCGCAGTGGGACCAGTGGATTTGTAAGGGCTGGGTGACTCAGCGACATGCCTCGCCCCTGCAGCGCAGCCTGCCGAGTGTCTATTACAGCAAGCTTGTTATTATTGTTTATTTCTATTTCAGATAGTGACAAAGGCTCCCTCCCTGGAGCCAAACAAGGGAGGCTGCTCTGAGTGCTCTGCTCGACTCTGGGCTTCCCTCTCTGTCCTTGTAAAACCCAGGTCCAGCAAGAACCTGCTGAGTGAGGTGGGTGAGAAGCTCCCGCTCTTGGTATCTTACCACTTTGGCCACCTTCAGCAATGTGCCTACCAAGTCTGTCTTCCCAGAAGCCTTTACCCCTGAGGCTCTTGGTCATTCTGCATCCGCTGACCACCCGCACTTGCCTTTGTTCCTGTACCTGTCACCATGTCCGCCTCCTACCCCTTTGAATAAAGCCTGTTTATCATCTGTAACAAGTGTTTAGATAATTTTTTCTTTAACAACAGCAACGAGTACATTCAGGTGGAGAACCTTCTTATACCACAACCCCAACTGCAGGATATTTTCATTTGAAAGAAAAAAAAAAAACCAACCACTTTTGAGACCCACTGGGAAGACAGCCCAATGCAGGTGCGTCAGGCATGAGCAGGTGAGACGGGGACTTTCCCCAGGATGAGTCACCCAGGCCCTCTGGAAGAATGCTCCCCAAATGCAGGCAACAGGAGCGTCAGCCTCACCTGCAGAGGCTCAGCCTCTCCCAGACGGCCTGAGCCAGAGTCCCCGGGTTTGTGAATCGCCCGGCAAAGGCCCTGGTCCAGATGCACTCGAGTCAGCCTGCATCTGGGCAACGCAGCATCTCTCTGACCTTTACTTACAATTTGTTTGAAAAGTTCAGTGTTCAAGCACATTGGCAAGCCAGACCACAAAATTTGCGGTTGGCAGGAGATAAGCTCATTTCTAAGGACAGCTGGCTCTCTGCATGTTTGAACAAACTGGCATTATCCAAGAGTTCTAATGGTCTCAAGTCAGGCTTCAAACTCAGCAAAAATAAACTTTCTAAGAAATTTCTGGCATACTCAGTTTCCTAACCCATCATCTCAGAAAAGTTATCCAAGCAGTGGCCTCTTTCCCCGCATCTAACTCCATTTCCCAGGTCGAGACAGTTCTTTTTCTGGCCTTGAACTGACAAAACACACAGGCACAAATCAGAGAGAGCAAGGAGACCACACTTCATGTGGGGCTTTCGATACGTTTTGGGCACAAGTCCAGGATCTCATTTTGGCACAACTGGAGTTTAGCTCCTCAATGCAAAAATCATCCTAAAAGAATATCTTCATTCCGAGGGACATCTGGTCTTGCTCACTGGGGTCCAAAGAGTCACACTTGTAAGTGGAAGAAGCAGAATCTGCAGTCTGTCTTTCACGTGGCCAATGATGCGATCTTCTCTATTTTTTTTTAATTTCTCAGGAGATCAGAACATCCAAATCTTATTTGGGGACCAAACCTCAAATTAGCCATGTCCTTTGGATGCATTCACAAGTACTTGGGAAGGGGCTCTTGTGTGATAACCACCCTAGAGACTCCAATTCCGGGTGTGTCTCCAGCTTGCTGTGACCTTGAGTGCTCCTGGCCCTTCTCTCTGCCGCAGCTTCCCTCAGGTCCCTCAACACTCAGTTTCATTTCCTCACTTTCAGGCTGGTAAAAGTATTCCTTCTCTTTCTGTTTATCTGCATTTGAATTTTACTTTTCTTTAGCCTTCTTCTCCTATTTACTTATTTTTTCTTCTCATTCTGTCTGCTCAGCCAAGCAGGGCATAGCACTTACTTGTCTGGTCATTTTCTGGATTCTTGGGTTTACAGAGTACGTTCTGCCCACTGCGTCGGGCCCCAGGACTGGAGGCTGCAAGACCAAGATCAGGTCGTCGGTGGGGCCGGGCTCCCCCTCTGGGCACCAGGGGCTTCAGGAACAGGGTGGGGGGTCCCTTCTTTGCCTTTGTCATCCTTTGCTGTCTGCCGGCAGGCTCTGGCATTCCTTAGCTTGTACAGGCAAGGCTCCAGCCCTCCGTCTTCACTTCTGTTGTGTGTCAGCCCTCTGTGCCTGTCTGTCTGTGTGTACGTGGAGCTCCCCCTTTTTTTATTTTTTATTTTTAAATTTTTTTCTTATTTTTTATTTATTTTACTTTTTGACAGGCAGAGTGGACAGTGAGAGAGACAGAGAGAAAGGTCTTCCTTTGCCGTTGGTTCACCCTCCAATGGCCGCTGCGGCCAGCGCATCGCGCTGATCCGAAGCCAGGAGCCAGGTGCTTCTCCTGGTCTCCCATGGGGTGCAGGGCCCAAGCACTTGGGCCATCCTCCACTGCACTCCCTGGCCACAGCAGAGAGCTGGACTGGAAGAGGGGCAACCGGGACAGAATCCGGCGCCCTGACCGGGACTAGAACCCGGTATGCCGGCGCTGCCAGGCGGAGGATTAGCCTGTTGAGCCACGGCGCCGGCGGGAGTTCCCCTTTTATAAGGACACTGATCACACTGAATTAGGAGCAGTAGTAACCCTCATCTTCATGGCAAAGACCCTCCTTCTGCACACAGCCACATGCTGAGAGACCGTGGGTTAGGATCTCCATGTCTCTTTTTGAGAAGGAGTTCGGGGACACAATCCCAGCCACAGCAGGCAGGATATGGCAGTTCACCCTCCACCAAAGTAGGATCCACGCATGCCGATCTTACGAGGAAGGAAAGCAGAAAGATGCCTTCATGCTGGGTAGCCCACGACGATCACGCAGCCATTCGCATTTTCTGACATGATGAGAGTGGAGCAGAGAGACCAGCATTTCCCAAACATAGGGGCGATGGGGTGCAGGAGGTCTGGGGTTGGTTTAGTATGCTCTGTGGGACGACCCTGAGGAGACTCACAGGGCTGGAGCACAGCCATGCAATCGGGGAGTCTTACCCTCTATTTACTGCATCTGTGGCCTCGGGGAATTTATCTTCCCGAGTCTCAGTCTCCTTGTCTGTCAAATGGGAGTGAAAATTCCTAGTTAATTCCTTAGGGTAAACTCTCTTTTTTTTTATTTTTTAAAGATTTATTGGTCGGCACCGTGGCTTAACAGGCTAATCCTCTGCCTTGCAGCACTGGCATACCGGGTTCTAGTCCCGGTTGGGGCACCGGCTTCTATCCCGGTTGCCCCTCTTCCAGGCCAGCTCTCTGCTATGGCCCGGGAAGGCAGTGGAGGATGGCCCAAGTCCTTGGGCCCTGCACCCGCATGGGAGACCAGGAGAAGCACCTGGCTCCTGGCTTCGGATCAGCGAGATGCGCTGGCCGCAGCGGCCATTGGAGGGTGAACCAACGGCAAAAAGGAAGACCTTTCTCTCTGTCTCTCTCTCTCTCTCTCTCTCTCTCACTATCCACTCTGTCAAAAAAAAAAAAAAAGATTTATTTACTGGGGCCAGCACTATCCTTCTCTATTTTTTAAGATGTTTTAAAAATTGGAAATAGATGTTGAACCTTGAAATAAACGATAAATTTTAAGATATTGTCCAGGGTTGGCGCTGTGGCGCAGCGGGTTAAAGCCCTGGCTTGAAGCGTCGGCATTCCAAATGGGCACCAGTTCTAGTTCTGGCTGCTCCTCTTCCAATCCACTCTCTGCTATGGCCTGGGAAAGCAGTGGAAGATGGCTCAAGTCCTTGGGCCCCTGCACCCATGTGGGAGACCTGGAAGAAGCTCCTGGCTCCTGGTTTCAGATTGGCTTAGCTCTGGCCGTTGCGGCCAATTGGAGAGCAAACCAGTGGATGGAAGAACTCTTTCTCTCTCTCTGGCTTTACCTCTCGCTGTAACTCTGTCTTTCAAATAAATAAAATAAATCTAAAAAAAAAAGAATATTTTGCAAGGGAACCGGTGCTGTGGTGAAGCAGGTAAAGCCGCCACCGGCACTGCCGGTACCCTATATGAGTGCTGGTGCTCCACTTCTGATCTAGCTCTCTGCTATGGCCTGGGAAAGAAGTAGAAGATGGCCCAAGTCCTTGGGTCCCCGCACTCATGTAGGAGACCTGAAGGAGCTCCTGGCTCCTGGCTTTGGATTGGCATAGCTCCGGCCATTGCGCCATCTGGGGAGTGAACCAGTGGATGTAAGACCTCTCTCTCTGCCTCTGCCTCTCTGTAACTCTGCCTTTCAATATTATTATATTTATTACATATATATATTATTACTTATTTATTATTATTATTTGAAAGACAGAGTTACAGAGATAGAGAGAGAGACAGAAGAAGACAGGGAGATCCTCCATCTGCCGGCTCACTCCCCAAATAGCTGCAACATCAAGAGCTGGGCCAGGCTGAAGCCAGGAGCCAGAGGCTTCTTCTGGGTCTTCCCATGTGGGTGCAGGGGTCCAAGCAGTTGAACCGTCTTCCACTGCTTTCCCAGGCGCATTAGCAGGGAGTTGTATCGGAAGTGGAGCAGCTGGGACTTGAACTGGCGCCCACATGGGATGCCAGCACTGCAGAGGGCAGCTTGACCTTCTGCTCCACAGCACCGGCTCCTGGTAAACTCTCTTATAACAAACGAACTCCCAGAAAACATAACGGCTTAGAAACAACAGGATATAAGTTCATTTCTTTTTTTCCCAAAAGAAACCTTTTATTTAAGGAATACAAACCTCATGCATTTCATAAGTTCAACTTTAGGAGCACAGTGATTCTTCCCCCATACCCACCCTTCCACCCACATTCCCATTCCTCCTCCTCCTCCCTCTCCCATTCCCAGTCTCATTCTCCACTAAGATCCATTTTCAATTAACCTTAAATGCAGAAGACCAACCCAATACTAAGTAAAGAGTTCAACAATTTGCATGGGAAAAAAAAAACTGTTTAGCAGTCAGGACAAGGGCAGTTCATTTCTTTTTTTTTTTTTTTTAGTTTGTTTATTGATTTTCACCTACTTGAAAGGCAGAAAGAAAGAGAGAGAGAGAACTTCCATCCATTGGTTCACTGACCAAATGCCTACAGTAGCCAGAGCTGGGCCAGGCCGAAGCCAGTAGTCCAGAGCTCAATCCGGGTCTCCCACATGGGGATTAGGGGCCTAAGCACTGGAGCCATCATTCACTGCCTTAGCAGGCAGCTGGATTGGAAGCACAGTGGCCAGGGTTCAAAGCAGCACCCTGACACAGGATGTGGGCTTAACCCACTTTGCCACAACATCCAGCCTGGCACTTATGTCCATCTCTTGGGCAGAGAACACGCTGTCTGAGCAGCCTTCTCCCCAGGGGCATTCAGACACCCTTGGTGGCTAAAATCTATGGCTTCCAAAGTCGAGCGGAAGCCATCCTAGGGCTGGAGCAAATGGCAAAGAGGGGCTTGGAAACACGGTCCGTAGACAAGCAGAAGGTCGCCCTGAAGACCGGGCAGCCGGCGCAGGGAGTGAGAGCCAGTCTTCTCTGCACACACAGCCTGCAAGTGTGCTGGGGGAGTAAAGGAGATTTCGACACGCGCAGGGCCCTCAGCATCACATACACCTTCAAGGACGGCAACACAGGAAATGCCCTGGGCGAGAAACAGGAGACAGGCCCCAGGCACCCCAGGCACCGCCTTCTTCCCAGCCGTGCTGCGGTGAGGTAGGCATGGGGGAGTCGAGTCCTCAGGCGTGGGTCAGCCCAGAGCAGCTTCGTCTGGGCTGCCTTTGCAGCCTGCTGAAAAAGTGTCAGCTGTCAGCTCCAGCGTCTTGATGGCCTCCCAGGTGGCCCCCAGGGCTGCAGCAGCCCCTCCTTCCTGCAGGCACAGAGCAGCTGAGGGTGGGCAGCGCGCCAGGTCCCCTCAGCAGTCCCTGGAGCACACACCAGTTGCAGAGGCTCCCGATGCTGGGGCGCTGGGGTAGGGGAGAGCACGGGGACTCTTGGCCTCTCTGCCCAGCCCCCAGGCACTGTGTAAAGGTGCGGCTTTGCCCTCTGGGCTCCTGCAGCCACCGGCCACAAACACGGGGAGATCCATCTCCGGACTTCTGACCCCGGGGCTCCCTCACCCAGACTCATTCATCCACAAGGAACAGCAGCAAGACAGAGCAAGACCTCTGCCTTCAGAAAATGAGCGCACTGTTTTAAAGTCTGCATTAATTATCAGCATTATGTTCTTTTTTTTTTCTTTTAAGATTTACTTGTTTATTCGAGAGGCGGAGTTACACAGAAAGGGGGAGAGACATAAAGAGAGGTCTTCCATCTGCTGATTCACTCCCCAAATGGCCAAAACGGCTGGAGCTGAGCCAGTCTGAAGTCAGGGACCAGAAGCTTCTTCTGGGTCTCCCACATGGGTGGCAGGGGCCCAAGGACTTGAGCCATCTTCCATTGCTTTTTCCCAGGTCATTAGTAGGGAGCTGGATCGAAAGTGGAGCAGCCGGGACTTGAACAGGCGTCCACATGGGATGCCGGTGCCTTGGGCAGAGGCTTAACCTACTATGCTACAGTGCCAGGCCCACATTGTGTCTTAAGTCACAACCCCAGGTCCCCCACAGGAGTAAGCCCCAGCAAATCTCCAGGAAACCCCTGGAGATAAAGAAGCTGTGCAGCACCGCCAGCAGTCCGTGCACACAGCTCCGCCTCCAGCCCCTCGCCCTGTCTTTCCCACAGACGGGGTCACCCTGGCCTTGCAGATGTACAGCACTGCACACACCAGAGAAGACATGTTTTGCTTTACGAGTGTCCCGCCCAGAACATCTGGGTAATCCGGAGACCACGAGAGCGATTCTTGCTGACGCTGCACCCTCCACTCCGCATCTTCCTGCAGAGAGAGTGTGCGGCCTTCAGCATCTGGACAGAAGCACGTGGATTTCCTCAAGCACAGTGCACCCCGGGCCGTGACAGTTACCGGCGGGGGCCGCCAGTGCAGGCTGAATTCTTTATTGCTTTTGACTCCTGCGCCGTTCCTGGCGTAAATTAAAATGTGACATTATTACACCCCACAAGAGCCCACGGCGACCGTTAGCACGCTTGTCCCTCCATAGCTGTTATTCAGCATAACTTGACTGGCTCGAGGCAAGCTGAGAGAGAGGGAAGGGGTGGGTGGGGGCAGGGGGAGGCCAAGTCCAAATTGGAAACAGATTTAAAGAGCATTCACAGGAATTAGGCCGTGGGCCAGGAGCGCTCGCTGGCAGCAAGCATAGCCCCTCTTTAGGGACCGTCAGCTCCTCCTAGGTTTCCACAGTGGATGCTTCCCGGCCAGAGCGCAGCTGGGCTTCAGTTGTCAAAGCCACAGCCAAGACGTCTGAGAAGGAGGCGGAGCACTGTGTGCACGTGCCTGTGCCCGCCCAGGCCGCATGTGCACACCGCTTGGCGCTGGGTCCCTCCCTCCCCCCGTGGTTCCACACCCAGGGCACAGACAGATTCAGGAGCACCAGAGCTGGGACAGACAGGCTTACACGGACGCACACACAGGCCTGTGTGACCTTGGGTCACCCTTTGACCTCCCTGAACCTCTGAGTCCTTAGCTGTACAGTATAAATGCTGGCAGCTGTGTGGTCAAAACGAGATAATAAAGGTGAATATTGGGCAAACTGCAATGTCTTTTTTTAATTCAAAATGCAGAGATAGAAAGAGATAGATAGATAGATAGATAGATAGCGTTCTTCCATCTGCTGGTTGACTCCCCAAATGCCCACAGCAGCCAGGATTGGGCCAGGCCAAAGCCAGGTACCCAGAACTCCATCTGGGTCTCTCACATGGGTGGCAGGAACCTAAGTTCTTTAGCCATCACCTGCTGCTGCCCAGAGAGCGCATGAGCAGGAAGCTGGATCAGAAGTAGCAGCCAGGACTTGAGCTCAGCTCCCGGATACGGGATGCAGGAGGCAGGTGGTGGTGAGTTAAGCCACTACACCATCTGCCCCCACACTGTACCGCCTTGTAGAAGGCAAGCCGGGGATGGGGAGCAGCACTGTGGCGTAGCAAGTAAAGCCACCGTCTGCAGGGCTGGCAGCCTATATGGGTGTTGGTTTGAGTCCCAACTACTCCACTGCCCATCTTCTGCTATGGCCTGGGAAAGCAATAGAAGATGGCCCCTGGGCCATCCTGCACCCACGTGGGAGACCCAGAAGAAGCTTCTGGCTCCTGCGTTCAGATTGGCACAGCTCCGGCCTTTTCAGTCATCTGGAGAGTGAACTAGTAGATGGAAGACCTCGTGCTCTCTCTGCCTCTGCCTCTCTGTAACTCTCAAATAAATAAATAAATGTTTTGTTTTTTTTAAAGGCAAGCAGGAAGGTGGTGGTGATACAGATGAAGATGTGCACCCTTGGGCTGCCATCCTTTCTGGAAAGGAACAAAGCACTTCGCTGACTGATCCCTGATAAAAAAAGGCGGGGGGGGGGGGGGGGGAGGAGAGAGGTACACACAGAGCAGGGCTGAGCAGAGGAGTGAGGCAGTCTTTCCCCAGAGCCCCTGCGGCCAGGAGGGGCCCATGCACCCAGTCCCCACTGTGCAAAGCTCTGAGCAATTTGCTGCCCAAGAGCCCGGAGACTGAGACCTCACCAGCTGGCTGCCCAGGAGGCCTTGCGCTTGTCCCCAGAGCACTGAAGCAGCAGCTCCGCCCTCCCAGCTGCCTCCTTGCCTGCACCCTTCGTTGCCTGCTTGTCCTGCACAGACCCTCACCACCCACTTGTGGTGATAAATAGCTGCCCCTTCCTCCTCTCCCTCACCTCTGGGGCTTCCCTCAAGCCATCCTCATTCCCGCGCCATGGGCTACCCCAGCCTCCAGATCACCCAACACAACCCCAACCCCAGTGCCCACAGCCAGGAACCTACTCTACGAAGACAAGACCTGGGCACTGTGGGGGATAGGAGCAGAAGGATCAGACACAACTTGGATGCTGCCCTCGCCCCAGGGGGCTTCACTGGCCAGTAAGGGCATCCCCATGGGCCACCACTGGACACCAGTCTCAGCCTGCCAGGTGAGGGCAAGAGCACGGACTAGACCCTGGAAGTTCCAGGGACAACAAGCTGTGCCCTGCTGTATGTACCATGATGCTGTGTGTCAGGTGGCCTCGAGCAGGCCAGCATGGAACAGTGACACCTGTGCCCAGCACCAAACTGCCCTAAGGAGCAGGTCCCGAAGCCTGGGGACAGCAGCGCACCTCACAGCTACTGGAGACGGAATCCAGGGATCAAGGGGGAGTGACACAGGGAAGGGAAGGGCTAGGCACAGAAACAGAAGTTTCCTGATCTTTACTTAGTCAACATACATCTAAGGTCACCTACTGCCTGCTAAGTGCTAGGAAGGCAACGATTCACAGACCTTTCTCCATGGGCTTAGTGTCGGGGAGAACAGATGATACGCACATGGGCTGTGCCAACCCCGTGGGGTATATGCTCCCTAGGAATGGCTGGGCTCAGGAGCTCAGGGACAGAGGAGCCATGGAGTGCACACAGGAGAAGAGGAAGCTTCCAGAAGAGGCGGGTAAGAACCCAGGACAGACAGCGAGCTGCTAGGAGCTCTGGATGGTTGTTGGGTAAAGAAGTGGGAGAGGAGGGAGAGGCGGGGCTGAGGCGTGAGCATGGGTCAGATGGATGGAGAGTCTCCCCTGGCTCACACACTCTTGTTCCTCAGTGTCTCAAACACACGGGCAACACTTGGCTGGGTCCCGTGCTGGTGCTGACACTGTGCTGGTTGACCTGGCAGACCTGAGAGGGCCCTAAGGTGATTCTGTGGCTTCCAGCTGGGTGCCTGGGTGGAGGAGGCACCTTTCCCTAAGTAGTCAGACAGAAACAGGAGCAGGCTGAGGAGGAGCCTGCCTTGGTCTGCACGGCCAATGGGACAGAGTAGGGGGAGGTTGGTGGCCACCCAGGCTGGAGCAGAACCGCAGATGAAGACACAGAGTGCTTTCTAGAAGGGGCAAGGCAGCAGGCAGCTGCCCGGCCTCGGCTCAGGGTGCAGGACAGAGTTCCAGGCCTCCAGCTCATTCCAGGTGCTTTAGACACTGGGCTCGTGCCAGCAAGACCAACGCCAGGCCCTCCCTGGCCACAACAACCCTCCGGATGAAGCCTTCACAGCTGGAAGAGCCAATGACATCGACATGGAACAGTGTACAGTGTGTTGTGCTTGTCCCTCGGTTACATCCCTCCTAGCACCTAGCACCGAGCTGATCCGACGGTTCGTGCTCAGTGCACACTCTCCTAGGAGCCTAAGGTGGAAGACCCCAGTCATGAAGGCAGCTCTGGCCCCGACTGGGCCCTCTTCAAGTTCTTTTTGGATCGCAGTGGAGCTGGCCTCCTTGGACAGCTGTCGGAGAAAGTCATGGGCATGCTAGTGCCCCTCCCTGCAGCCTGCCGCCTACAGGGCCCGGCTCCGGTTTACTTTTTTGCAGGTGCAGTTACCTGCAGTCAGCCATGTTTGAAAATATGAAACGGGAAATTCCCAAAGTAAACAGCTCGTAAAGTTTAAACTGTGCAGAGCTCGGAGTAGCCTGATGAAATCTCATACCAACCCAGCCAAACCGCATACCGCTGCACGGTGTACTTTGTATCCGGATCGGTTATGGGAAGGACTCTGGCAGTATCACAGTGCTTGTGTTCAGATAACCCTTATTTTACCTAAATAGTGGCCCCGAAGTGCAAGAAGGGCGGTGCTGGCAATTCGGATGCGTCAGACAGCAGCTGTGGAGTGCTTCCTTTAAGTCCTTTCTCCTTCATCACAGGCGGCTGAGTACAGAGAGAGACCACACTCAACCTTTCATTACAGTATACTGTGACAACCGCTCTATTTTATTAATAATTATTCTCACTAACCTCTTGCTGTGTCTAATTTGCAAATTAAGCTTTATATAGGTATGCATGGGAAAAATACAGTCGATATAGAGTTTGGCAACATTTACAGCTTTGGATAGCCACTGGGGTCTTGAAATATATCCACCCATGGATAAGAGGGGACTAGGGCTAACTGTGCTTACTATAGCCCCCCCCCCACCCCAAAAGGATGGCAGCTTCCAGGGCCAACATTCACCCTCTGGACCTGAGGTCAGAGACTTGAGCTTAGGCCATTTGAAACTTGCCTACAATCGGATTAGGTAAAATACTGCCATTTTGATGAAGTCCAGGCTGACTGCTTAAAATAAATACCCAGACATCACAAATCAGGCTGAAATTTAAAGCATGGGTCAATGAAGACAGGAACCCAAGATGGAATGGAAGAATTCTCCAGACGTTGGCCTGCGTCACCCCCATCCCGGCTGTTGCAGGCACCCGAGGAGGAGTGAACCAGCAGATGCAAGATCTGTGTGTGTGTGTGCCTTTCAAATAAATAATTTTTAAATTTAAAAATAAATCAATAAAGTGGGAAAAAGTAAGGAAAAAATATCATCAACTGTCTCCTTATCTCTTCCCAGAGCCCCATGGAACCTGAGGTGACTAAGGCTGTCACAGTGACAGAAAATAGGAGGAAAGCAGGGACTAACAGGCCCAGGCCATCGCTAGAAGTGAAGGGAGCACAGGGGGCCTCAGAGCCGCGCATGAAGGCCTCACACTGAAGCCCCTGCCGCCCGCGGGGTGCTCGTGGCCAGGGCCGGCTTCCTGCCTCCCTGAACCATGAAGGCTTAGGAAGCAGTGGCGGGGTGGGGGAGAGAGCAAAGCAGCTACAGGTGTCACCCGTGGCGGCCGTCCAGCCCCTGATCTGCAATGGGATGCCACGGGCTCTGCGTCCCTAACGGCTTTGATAGCCCACAAGCCCGAAACTCAAACGTGAGAGCAGCGAAACCCCGGCCTCCAGTTGCAGTGCTCCGCTCCCGGTGCTGTGGTGGAGCACACCCTGAGCGCGCCCGCAGCAGCAGACGGTGCAGCAGCTGGTCTGTGTTGTGCGCCCAGCCCGTGCTCAGCAGGGCCACGTGTCTCTATAGGCGTGGCCACATTTCCTGCCCACACGGCCCTCATCAGCACCAGAGAGAAGATGGGGCTTAGGCTGAGTAACATGCCCAAGCATCAGGCGGCACAGGCTCCTCAAACCGCAGGCTCCCTGCGTCTCACCACGCCCTACACGGAGCCACTTCTGAAGTCTATGACAAGCACACCCAACCCTTTACTCGTCTCCCCTTGCACTGGCAGCCTTAGGAGAACGCTCCCGCCCTCTTTCTCCCTGGGAGGGCAGGAGGCTTTGTCTGACAGGTGAGCGCAGGAAAGGACCTGCGCTGGCAGGTCTCACTTCCCCACTTCTTCCTCTGGCTCTCACAGCAAGAGGCTGCTCTCCAGGCGGGGCTTGTCTGTGATAGGAGGCTGCAGCAGTCTGTCTGTGCTGGGCACTGGCAGACAAGAAAGTGGACCCATTCCAGGGCTGAGGTGCTAGCAAGCCGGCCAGACCACACATCTGCAGCCACGTTTTTACCCAAGCCCACCATACAGGTGATCCAGCTGGGACTTTTTGGGCTCCTTAGAGTAGGACACCTGGTGCAGTCTCAAAGGAGGGACATCAGAAAGACCGAGAAGCAGGCGGCTGGATTACATTGAAAGCTCTCCCAGCCAGAAAAGACCTCCTAGCAGCTCTCAGAAATACCACGTAAGCCACAGGTGTGACTTTAAATTCTATTGTGGGGGCTGGCTCTGTGGTGAAGCAGATAAAGCCACCGTGGGCAGTGCCAGCATCCCATATGGGCATTGGTTCGAGTCCCAGCTGCTCCACTTCTGATCCTGCTCTCTGCTATGGCCTGGGAAAGCAGTAGAAGATAGCCCATGTCCTTGGGCCCCTGCACCTGCATGGGAGACCTGGAAGAAGCTCCTGGCTCTTGGCTCCTGGCTTCAGATCAGTGCAGCTCTGGCTGTTGCGGCCAATTGGGGAGTGAACCAGTGGATGGAGGACTCTCTCTCTCTCTCCCCCTCTCCCTTTCCTTCTGTCTCTGTGTAACTCTTTCAAATAAATAATTTTTAAAAATTCTATAGTAGCCACACTAGAAGTACAAAGAAACAGGTAAAATGAATTAAAGTACTTTGCTTATTTCAATGCATAATTTTTGGTTGTGGTTATCATCCCAACGCGTGCTCGGGTGTCACATGTGGCTTCTGCAGTGGGCAGCACAGCCTCCGAGGCTCACGCCCGATTTCTGTGCCTGGAAGTTCCGTTCCTCTGGGCAGCGGCCCAGGATGCTGCTCCCGGCGTGGAGCACTCCCTGCCTTGTGTCTCCTTCTGTTCACCTGGTGTGCGTTTCTGGGTGCTGGGAACATGTCATCCTCCAGCAGCCCCAGTTCCTAACCAGAATGGAACACATCCCCTAGGAGAGAGATCCTCAGCTTTTTTTTTTAAATTAAACTTTTATTTAATGAATATAAATTTCCAAAGTACAGCTTATGGGTTACAATGGCTTCCCCCTCCCAAAACTTCCCTCCCACCCGCAACCCTCCCCTTTCCCACTCCCTCTCCCCTTCCAATCACATCAAGATTCATTTTCAATTCTCTTTATATACAGAAGATCAGTTTAGTATATATTAGGTAATGATTTCAACAGTTTGCCGCCATATAGCAACACATAGTGAAAAAAAAATACTGTTGGAGTACTAGTTATAGCATTAAATAAGAGTGTACATCACATTAAAGACAGAGATCCTCCATAATATTTTTTTTAAATTAATTAATTTTCTATGCCATTTCCAATTTAACACCAGAGGTTTTTTTTTTTCATTTCCAATTATCTTTATATACAGAAGATCGATTCAGTATATAATTAGTAAAGATCACATCAGTTTGTACACACACAGAAACACAAAGTGTAAAAATACTGTTTCAGTACTAGTTATAGCATCACTGCACATTAGATAACACATTAAGGACAGATCCCACATGAGATGTAAGTACACAGTGACTCCTGTTGCTGACTTAACAATTTGACACGCCTGTTCATGGCGTCAGTAATCTCCCTAGGCTCTAGTCATGAGTTGCCAGGGCTATGGAAACCTTTAGAGTTCACTGACTTTGATCTTATTCCGATAGGGTCATAGTCAAAGTGGAAGTTCTCTCCTCCCTTCAGAGAAAGGTACCTCCTTCTTTGATGGCCCCGTTCTTTCCACTGGGATCTCACTCACAGAGATCTTTCATTTAGGTCTTCTCCTTTTTTTTCTTTTCCATGGTGTCTTGGCTTTCCATGCCTACAATACTCTCATGGGCTCTTCAGCCAGATCCGAATGCCTTAAGGGCTGATTCTGAGGCCAGAGTGTTGTTTAGGACATCTGCCATTCTATGAGTCTGCTGTGTATCCCATTTCCCATGTTGGATCTATCAGTTAGTATTAGCAGACACTTGTCTTGTTTGTGTGATCCCTTTGATTATTAGACCTATCAGAGCCATCGGTTGTGAACTGAAATTAATCACTTGGACTAGTGAGATGGCATTGGTACATGCCACCTTGATGGGATTGTATTGGAATCCCCTGGCACATTTCTAACTCCTTCATTTGCGGCAAGTCAGATTGTGCATGTCCCAAATTGTACATCTCCTCCCTCTCTTTTTCCCCTCTTAAATTTAACAGGGATCACTTTTCAGTTAAAATTTAAACACCTAAGAATAATTGTGTGTTAATTACAGAGTTCAACCACTAGTACTAGAACAACAAAAACAACAACAACAACAAATACTAAAAAGGATAAAGTAGTACATTGTACATCTAGAGCCAGGACAAGAGCTGATCAGGTCATAGTTTCTTATAGTGTCCATTTCACTTCCACAGGTTTCCCCTTTGGTGCTCAGTTGTCGCCGATCAGGGAAAACAAATGATATTTGTCTCTTTGGGACTGGCTTAATTCACTCAGCATGATGTTTTCCAGATTCCTCCATCTTGTTGCAAATGCCTGGGTTTCATTGTTTCTTACTGCTGTATAGTATTCTATGGAGTACATGTCCCATAATTTCTTTATCCAGTCTACTGTTGATGGGCATTTGGGTTGGTTCCAGGTCTTAGCTATTGTGAATTGAGCTGCAATAAACATTAATGTGCAGATGGCTTTTTTATTAGCCAAATTAATTTCCTTTGGGTAAATTCCAAGGAGTGGGATGGCTGGGTTGTATGGTAGGGTTATGTTCAGGTTTCTGAGGAATCTCCAGACTGACTTCCATAGTGGCTTAACCAGTTTGCATTCCCTCCAACAGTGAGTTAGTGTCCCTTTTTCCCCACATCCTCTCCAGCATCTGTTGTTGGTAGATTTCTGAATGTGAGCCATTCTCACCGGTGGAGAACTTAGCGGTCGAATTGCGCGGAGAACTTAGCGGTCGAATGCCAATGTCAGCCCTGGATGCCAAACTGCAAGCGCACTCTATTCTGCGTGAATTCACTCACACTGCCGCGTGAGAATCCCCCCCCCGAAAGGCGTCATTCTTCAGGCTGGGACCATTGCAGACATGCCGCCCCAGGAGACCACAGTGTGCTCCCCACCGTGGAGGCAGCCTCGGAGTCGGGAAATCAGGGTGTGTGCTGGAGGACCGGACCCAGAAACTCATCCTCTGGAGGGGTCCTGGCCTGCCCTCGCCTGTCGGCCCAGCCCTGTGCTGTGCTCCCTGCCCTGCCCCCGCCAGGAAGCACCTCCTTCCGCCCCAGCCTGGATGATGCTTTTCCGCTCACACTTGTGGTCCCACAGCCCCAGCCCCAGGGGGAGGCAGCGGACCTGTCAGTGCAGTCCGCAGCACCTGGCTCGCCTTCCTCTACGCTGGGCCAAACCCTCAGACGCAGGAGAAACCAGAGCTGGCTCAGCTGGCCAGCACGCCGGCTTCCTGTCCAAGTGTTTGCAGCTGGGCTTCCTGCTGACGGAAGGGCGGCCTGCAGCTCTGCTCTGACAGCCCTGCGAGGTGGCTCCCAGGCCCTGGCCGCACTCCATGCAGCTGTCAGCCGGCGTTCACGGGGAGGCTGGGGGCAGCTTGCGAGAGCTATAAAGGGGATTCCTTTGGGAAGAGAGGAAGCTGTGAATCAGACCAGAAACCCCAGAGCTCAGGCTTGTCCTGGGCAGGCGGCCAGAGCGTACCTCACATCCACCCCACACCCAGACAGCGGGGCCTGTGCTGCACGAAGCCCACCTCCCTGGCCACCTGCAACGCTTTGCCTGTGTCCATGTGAGGCTCTGGTGCACAGCTCCCCTCTGTGCCAGGTGCACCCGGAACAGAGCCCAGGGGCCCAGATTGTAGCCCACCCCGGCTCTTACCTTTCTGAGAACCAGCTTCCCTTTTGCAAGTAGAAACTGGAGAGGGAGAGCAATTGGCTGGGCAGAACATGTTTATTTTCCCATGTTTCACGGGTGGAAACACAGGAAATGGGGTTAGACTTATTCTACGGAGCTCCAGGGGTCAGAACTCGCAGGGTCGGGAGGCGGGAGGTGGTTTCAATAAGAAAAAACTGACCCACAAAACGGATCACCCAGAAGGAAGTGAGCACCCTGTCAACAGAGGCATTCAATGGGGTTGTTGGCAAAGACTTCTTCGTACTGGACTGTAACGGGGAGGCCCGTGTCTCTCTCCATCACCCTGCAGGACCAGCAGGCAGCCCAGAGCCTGGCAAAGAGTAAGTGCTCTGAAATACCCACATTTGTGAAAGGAAGAGAGAGGGGGAGGGAAGGGACAGTAAAGAGGGAGACAGTCTGCCTTGCGAAGGAACTCCTGCTCCTGGGAGAGTGTAGACGAGCCAGCTCCTGACTCCAATAGCTCTCTGCTTCTGCGCTTATGCACTGAGTCACAGGTGCCCATCCCAAAGGGAGCTGTGATAGTGGAGGAGCAACTCGCTGCAGGTTCCCAGGCCCATGCCTTCTCCCTGAGCATCTGCAGGGACAGCCTCCCTGACATCCCCTTGTCACCTTTACAGAACCTACCCACAAAATGCAGAGTCCCCTTTTGACAGATAAGGAGCTTCAGTCTCCAAGATCAGTTCAGAGTGGGAGCTGAGATGACCCTCCAGGCCCCCTCTGGAGACGCGTGCCTGTGAGTCTCCAGGTCCTGGAGCCCTGAGATTGTCTTCTAACCTAGAACCTGGCCCTGGATTCCTCTAGCTTCTGACAAATGTACAGGAAAGACACGATCACAGGCCGCCGCCTTCCAGGCAGGGACAAGGTTGGGGCATCACCAGGAATTGCAGCAACCAGCAGAAGATTTGCAATTTTTTCTGGAGCCAAGTTTACTCTCCGAGGGCTGGGCCCCTAGATGGTCCCACTGGAGGGAGGCCAGTCTTCTCCCAAGGGCTGACTGGCTGGAGATTAGCCTGGCATTTGCTTGTTTGCCCTGGGATCCGTGCTCCACCCTTCCTCTGCTCTCTCCTTATCACCAGGGAGCTACTCCTGCAAGCTGCACACGCCAGCTTCCCAGTCCCCCACTGCCAGGAGATGTAGGAAGGAGGAGGGGAGAAACCAGCACCTCCATCCCCCCCTTCCCTGACCTGGTGGCATCCCTGCCCAGACCTTCCCTGTGGCTCCAGGTCTCATGGGGGTGGGGGGCTGGAAACAGCACCCCCTGCCTTTGACCTGCAGCCTAGGAATGGGAGCATCTCCCTGCACTGCCACAATCTGGGTGACTCCCCCGCTGGTGGCACATCCACCTGTCCCGGCTTTCCCAGCACTGCCCCTCCACCCTCACCCCCCACCCTCCACCACCGAGGCTTCTGGAATGGGTGTTTCCTGGCTGGGCTCCCACTGGCTGTGTGAGCTTGCTGAAACCTAGCCCAGAGAGGGTAACCTGATGCAAATATGAACAGCTCTGTCTCACCTACCTTACGGAGGGAGGGACGAGGAGGCAGGCCAAGCCATGGGGCTCCAGGAGGGATACAGGGTCTGCGTTTGGGAACAAGGAGAAAACCGTGGCTCTCTGTGAGAGCCAAGGGACCCTGACCAGCCCCAGCTGTTGTCCCCTCCCCCACTCAGCTGTGCAGGCCCTGCCAGCTCAGGCATCCTTCCAGGCCGATTTAGAATCAGTGCTTCCTGCGTCCACGGGTCAGACCCTGTGACTCAGCCTCTCAGGGCTCTGAGCAGGACAGGAGAGGAGGGCTCCCTTGGTGACGTCAGCGAGGGAAGCCGATGCCTTTCGTCCGGCTCCCAAACCTGGTGCAGCTGCAACGTGTGGAGGGGGAGGGTTGCAGACTCTGTCCTGACTCCCGCACCACTGCGGGGACCCACGGGGCGATCCGTCTGTGAACCCGCACCGCTGCGGGGACCCACGCGGCGATCCGTCTGTGAACCCGCACAGCTGCGGGGACCCACGCAGCGATCCGTCTGTGAACCCGCACCGCTGCGGGGACCCACGCGGCGATCCGTCTGTGAACCCGCACCGCTGCGGGGACCCACGCGGCGATCCGTCTGTGAACCCGCACCACTGCGGGGACCCACGCGGCGATCCGTCTGTGAACCCGCACCACTGCGGGAACCCACGCGGCAATCCGTCTCGTCTGTGAACCCGCACCGCTGCGGGGACCCACGGGGCGATCCGTCTGTGAGCCCGCACCACTGCGGGGACCCACGGGGCGGTCCGTCTGTGAGCCCGCAGCACTGCGGGGACCCACGCGGCGATCCGTCTCGTCTGTGAACCTGATTCACAAGCACGGACACAGCACGTGGGAGAGAGCCAAGACACACCTCGGCTCTCGGGCTCATGCGGCCCCACTACGTGCTCTCCACAGAGCTCAGCACTGTCACGGATTTCATCCATCTGCAATGGGAGAGAAAGCCCCAAAATGCAGCAGGCCCCACTCAACAGCTCCATGTTGGAGAGCTGCCAGGCGCCAGGCCAGCTGCAGAGGTGAGTGAGCGTTGGGCCCCGCCTCCCAGCAAAGGGAGAAGCTTAACGGTGCAGCAGCCGCCAGATCTGCCTGGGTTTGAATCCAGACTTCAACAAGGGAGAATTTATGTGATCCTGCCCCCCTTCCCCGAGCCGCAGCAGTGAAATGGGCACTGTAGGGTGTTAAAAACGTGCCCCCGAAAATTCCTCAAGTCGTCGTGGGCGTTGATGTGAGACGCCTTTGAACAGCCGCGTGCTGGCAGAGCCTGGCCTGAGTGCCGGGAGTCGGGCAACCGCTTGGGACCCGCCGGGATCCGTCCCTGCTAGGTGGAGCGCTTGGCACCTCCAGAGGCGCGCTCCGCCGGCCGGAGCCTGCTCCCCGCCTCCCGCCCTCCCTACCCAGCGGGGCCCTGCTGCTGCTCTCCCTCCGGGGGCGCTGGCAGGCTCTCAGAGGCCGAGGAGGAGGCCTGGTTGCCAGGAAGGGTGGGGCTGCCAGCCGCAGTGTGACCCGGCCAGTCCCGGAAGCTCTCCAAGCCCCGGAGCCGGGCCGCACAGCTGGCGGGGGCTGTCCGGGCACCCAGGCCACCGAGGCCGTGTGGGATACCTTTGAGGTGAGGATGCTGGAGATTTCCAATGGGAATGGCTGTGGGGTCCGAGGCTTTGGGACGGACTCCTGCGTGGACTAAAGGAGTGCGCAGCTTTCAGAACTGCTCCCAACCCACAGCGTGCCCGCGGGGAGCCCTGGGTTTTCTATTTTAAAAAGTAAGCAGGTGCCCAAGAGTCTTCTCCATGTGCGGAGCACCTGTGCTAGGCTTGTTCCCCGCAGGGATTCTTCAACAACTCAACGAGATGAGAGACTTCTTAAGTTCCCGATGAACAGATTGCAGAGTGAAGCAATGCAGCCTGAGCAGGCCGTGTGTGCAGGGGCGCTCAGTGTAGGGAGTCAGAGCAGGAAAAATGAAAAAGCTCTGGCGCTTTTCTTTAGTGGGACGTGTAGAGGATGAGAAGGGGCCCGGCCCAGGACTGCGAGGCGGGGAGCGGGGCACGGCCATGGAGGGCGGCAGGGGAGCAGGGCCCAGTCCCTGGAGGGTTAGGATGGGAGCAGGACCCAGGCCCTGGAGGGCTAGGATGGGAGCCGGGTGTGGCCCTGGAGGGCAGTGAGGGAAGCCGGGCCTAGGCCCTGGAGAGTGGTGGGGGTCCAACCCTGGAGGGCAAGGAAAGGGGAGCGGGGCCCAGGCCCTGGAGGGTAGGGTGGGGAGTGGAGTGCAGCCCTGGAAGGCTTCGAGTGGAGCGGGTCCTAGGCCTGGAGGGCAAGGAGGCCTACACTTTAGGAGAGCAGTGCCTGGCCTTGGCGGGGAGGAGGGGAAGAGGGCCTGGCCCTGGAGGGTGGCTAGGGGAGCAGGGCCCAGGCCCCGGAGGGCAGGGAGGGGAGCGGGATCCAGCCAGGAGGGCAATGAGGTGAGCGTGGTAAGGTCCTGGAGGTCATGGAGACCTGCACCTTAGGAGAGCATTCCCAGCCCTGGGGGGCAAAGAGGGGGCAGGCCCTGGCCCTGGAGGGCAGCGAGGGGAGCGGGAGGGGAGCGGGGCCCAGGCCCTGGAGGGCAAGGAGAGGAGTGGGGTCCAGCCCTAGAGGGCTAGTAGGAGAGCAGGGTCCAGCCCTGGAGGGTGACGGAGGGAGCAGGGCCCAGGCCCCGGAGGTCATGGAGACCTGCACCTTAGGAGAGCATTGCCCAGCCCTGGGGGGTGAAGAGGGGGCAGGGATTGGCCCTGGAGGGCAGTGGGGTTTAGCCCTGGAGAGCGAGGAGGGGAGTGGGGCCTAGGTCCTGGAAGGCGAGGAGGGGAGCGGAATTTGGCACTGGAGGATGGTGAGGGGAGCAGGGCCCAGGCACTGGAGGGCGAGGAGGGGAGTGGGGTACAGCCCTGGAAGGCAGCGAGGGTAGCGGATCCAGCCCTGGAGTGCAAGAAGGGGAGCAAGGTCTGGCCCTGTGTGGTGGCGAGGGGAGAGGGGCCCAGGGCCTTGATGGCTAGGAGGGGAGTTGGGCCCAGCCCTGGAGGGCAAGGAAGGGAGCCAGGGCCAGGCCCTCGAGGTGAGGAGGAGAGTGGGGCCTGGCCCTAGAGGACAAGGAAGGGAGAGGGGTCCGGCCCTGGAGGGTGGCAAGGGGAGCAGGGTCTAGTCCATGGAGGGCAAGGAGAGGAGCAGGGCCCAGACCCTGGAGGGCAAGGACTGGAACAAGGTTTCACCCTGGAGGGCGGTGAGGGGAACAGAGCCCAGGCCCTGGAGGGCAAGGAGGGGAGTGGGACCTAGACCCTGGAGGGAGAGCAGTGGAGCTTTCCAGCCCTGGAGGGCAAGGAGGGGAGCAGGGCCCAGGCCCTGCAGGGTGAAAAGGGGAGCAGGTCCCAGGCACTGGAGGGTGAGGAGGGGAGAGGGGTTTGGCCCTGGAGGGCTGTGAGGGGAGTGGGGCCAAGTCCCTGGAGGGCAAAAAGGGGAGCAAGGCCCAGGTCATGGAGGGTGAGGAGGGGAGTGGGGCCCAGGCCCTGGAGGGTGAGGCGAGGAGCGGGGTTTAGACCTGGAGGGCTGTGAAGGGAGCGGGGCCCAGGACCTGGAGGGCAGCTATGGGAGCCTGGGCCAGTCTGTGGAGGGTGAGAAGGGGAGTGGGCCCAAGCCCTGGAAGGCAAGGAGGGGAGCAGGGTTTGGCCCTGGAGGGTGGCTATGGGAGTGGGGCCCAGGCCCTAGAGGACAAGGAGGCCTGTACCTTATGAGAGCAGTGCCTGGCCCTGGAGGGCGGCAAAGGGATTCTGGTACAGCCCTGGAGGGTGGCTAGGGGAGCAGGGCCAGGGCCTTGAGGGCGAGGAGCGGAGCATGTCTGGGCCCTGGAGGGCGAGGAGGGCAGCAGGGCAGGTCCCTGGAGGGCGAGGAGGGGAGTGGGGCCCAGGCCCTGGAGGGCGAGAAGGTCAGCTGGGCTGGCTCTGGGCTGAGAGACCTGAGCCTGGATCAAGGTGCAGCTATTTTAGACTAGGCCTCCATCTTGTTATTCGGGCCTGACCGGGCCCTGAACCCTAAGCCAAAAGCTCCTAAAAAAGAAAATAAAACTCCCCTTACGATAAACTCTCCTAGCAACAGCTGATTAACAGACAGCAGAGAAATATGCAAAGTTCCAGGTGTCTTTCAGACAGTTAAGGTGATTGATAACATCCCGAAACCCTGCAGCTTGGCATGTACACCATAGCAGCTCGGATCCTAAACTTTAGCCAATTATAAAACGACAAGTATAAATTTAAAATATAAGCCTAACAGATGCTGTACACCGAATTTGTTCAACTGTATAAAAACACTAACGACCTTGCTGTAGGGGCCACCGATCCAGCCCAGCTGTGCCTGGTGCGGACTTCAGTCCAAACTCGAGTTTGAAATAAAACTCTTGTGCTTGCATCAGCCTCGGCTCCTGGTGGTCTTCACTGGTGGGAATCAGACACTTCGGGTACAACAGCTCTGCTCC
Organism: Lepus europaeus; assembly: GCF_033115175.1. Lineage (NCBI taxonomy): Eukaryota > Metazoa > Chordata > Mammalia > Lagomorpha > Leporidae > Lepus > Lepus europaeus. The sequence continues at coordinate 29,554,413 of NC_084849.1, forward strand.
CCTCCTTGCCCTCCATGGCCAGGGCCCCGCTCCCCTCCTCGCCCCCCAGTGCCCTGCTCCCCTCCTCGCCCTCCAGTGCCGGCCCATGCTCCCCTCCTCACCCTCCAGGGCCAGGGCCCTGCTCCACTCCTTGCCCTCCATGGCTGAGCTCCGCTCCACTCCTCACGCTCCAGGCCGGGCTCTGCTCCCCACCTCACCCTCCAGGGCTGGGCACTGCTCTCCTAAGGTTCAGGCCGCCTTGCCCTCCAGGGTCTGGGCCCCACTCCCCTAGCTGCCCTCCAGGGCCATACCCCGCTCTCCTTGCTGCCCCCCAGGGCTGGACCCCGCTCCCCACCTCGCTCTCTAGGGCCTAGGCCCTGCTCTTCTCCTAGCACTCCAGGGCCAGACCTCGCTCCCCTCCTCACTCTACAGGGCCTGTGCACTGCTCCCCTCCTCACCCTCCAAGGCCAGGTGCTGCTCTCCTAAGTTGCAGGCCTCCTTGCCCTCCAGTGTCTGGGCCCTGCTCCGATAGCCACCATCCAGGGCCAAACCCATTCCCCTCCTTGCCCTCTAGGGCCTAGGCACCCCTCCTCTGCTCGCCTCCAGGGACTGGGCCCCGCTCCCCTCGCTGCCTTCCAGGGCCGGACCCCACTCCCCTCCTCGCCCTCCAGGGCTGGACCCTGCTTCCCACCTCGCCCTCCAGGGCCTGGGCCTTGCTCCCCTCCTAGCCCCTCAAGGCCAGACCTCACTCCCCTCCTCACTCTCCAGGGCCTGTGGCCCGCTCCCCTCAGCACCCTCCAGGGCCAAACCCTGCTCCCCTCCTTGCCCTCTAGGACCTGGGCCCAGCTCCTCTTCTCGCCCTCCAGGGACTAGGCCCTATCCATTCGCAGCCCTCCAGGGTCCACCCCGCACCCCTCCTCACCCTCTAGGGCCTGGGCCCTGATCCACACCTCGCAATCCAGGGCTGGGCGCCTCTCCCCTCCTAGCCCTGCAGGGCTGCACCCTGCTCCTTTCCTCACTCTCCAGGACCTGGGCCCTGCTCCCCTCCTCGCCCTCTGGGGCCAGACACTGCTCTACACCTGACCCTCCAGGGCCAGAACCTGCTCCCTCCTCGCCCTGAAAGGCCTGTGTCCACTTCCATCTTGCCCTCATGGGCAGGGCCCTGCTCCCCTCCTTGCCCTCCAGGGCTGGACACTGCTCTCCTAAGGTACAGCCTCCTCGCCCTCCAGGGTCCGGGCCCTGCTCCGATAGCCACCCTCCAGGGCAAGACACTGCTCCCCTCCTTACTCTCAATGGCCTGGGCCCCGCTCCCCTCAGTGCCCTCCAGGGCCAAACCCTGCTTCCCTCCTTGCCCTAAAGGGCCTGGACCCCATTCCTCTGCTCACCCTCCAGGGCTGGGCCCCACTGCCCTCCTCGCCCTCCATGGCCTAGGACCTGTTCCATCCTTGCACTCCAGGGCCAGTCTGAGCTCAACAACTCGCCCTCGAGGGCCTGGGCCCCACTCTCTTTGCTGTCCTCCAGGGCCAGGCCCCGCTACCCTTCTAGCACACCATGGCCCTGCCCCTGCTCCCCTCCTTGCCCTCCAGGGCCAGGCCCTGCCCCCCTCCTCTCCCAGGCCCCACTCACCTCAGGAATGCCCATTGCTGCGCTCCAGGGCATGGGTCCCACTCCCCTCCTCACTCTCCAGGGTCTGGCCCTGCTCCTCTCTTCGCCCACCAGGGCTGGACCCCACTCCCGTCCTTGCCCTCCAGGGCCAGGCCCTGCTCCCTCCTTGCCCTCCAGGGCCTGACTCTACTCCCCTCCTCACACTCCAGGGCCAGGCCCCACTCCCCTTGCTGCCCTCCAGGGAATGGGCCCTGCTCTCCTCATTGCGTTCCAGGTCCTGGCCCCATTCCACTCACTACCCTCCAGGGCCTGACCCTGCTCCCCTCCTCACCCTCCAGGGCCTGGCCCTGCTCACCTCCACATCCTCCATGGCCTGAGCCCAGTTCCCTCCTTGTTCTCCAGGGCCTGGCCCTGCTCACCTTCACACCCTCCATGGCCTGGGCCCCGTTCCCTCCTCGTCCTCCAGGGCCAGGCCCCGCTCCTGTTAGACAAGGCCAATGCTGCCCTCTAGGGCATGGGCCCTGCTTCCCCTTTTTGCCCTCCAGGGAATGAGCACCGCTCCCCTCACTGCTTCCAGGGCCTGGCCCCATTCCCGTTGCCACCCTCCATGGCCTGGGTCCCGTTCCCTCCTTGCCCTCCAGGGCCTGGCCCTGCTCACCTCCACACCCTCCAGGGCCAGGCCCCACTCACCTCAGGAACGGCCATCACTGCCCTCAGGGCATGGGCCCCGCTCCCCTCCTTGCCATCCAGGAACAGGCCCAGCTCCTCTTGCTGCCCTCCAGGGCTGGGCCCTGCTCCCCCTGCTCCCTCCAGTGCAGGACCCCACTCCCCTCCTTGCCCTATAGGGCCTGGGCTCCCCTTGCCGCCCAACAGGGTCAGATCTGGCTCCCCTCCTTGCCTTCCAGGTCCTGACCACACTCCCCTCTCGCCCTCCAGGGCCGGGCCCTGCTCTTCCATGCCTTCCAGGGCCTGGGCCCTGTTCCCCTTGCTGCCCTCCATGGCTGGACCACGCTCACCTACTCGCCCACCAGGGCCCGGCCCTGTTCCCCCCTCACCCTCTTTGTCCCTGCCCCGCTCCATGTCCTCCAGACCTAGCTGCCCTCCAGGTCCTGAGCTTGCTCCACTCCTCACCATCCAGGGCCAGGCCCTGCTTCCCTCCTCACCCTCCAGGGTCCAGTCCTGCTCCCATCCTCGCCCTCCAGAGCCAGACCCAGCTCCCGGAGCCTCCCTCCAGTGCGGGACCCTGCTTCTCTTCACGCCCTCCAGGGCCTGGCTCTGCTCCCTCTAATATTTCTAAAACCTAAAATGAAGTTGATTTCTGAACTCTGGAAAACTGAAATTGTGTTAAGTGAAATGCAGATCATGCATGGTGGAGATCATGTGCATTGGTCATAAAGTTTATAATCACCGTCTAGTTATAGTGGAGAGTGAACACGATGCATACAACTATGGTAAAGTCCAAAAGTCCAAATGCCTGAATCTAACACCAAACTGTACATGTAGTGTTATGATCATGCTAAATCTTTTTTTTTTTTGACAGGCAGAGTGGAGAGTGAGAGAGACAGAGAAAGGTCTTCCTTTTGCCGTTGGTTCACCCTCCAATGGCCGTTGCGGCCGACATAGTGCGGCTGGCGCACCACGCTGATCTGAAGCCAGGAGCCAGGTGCTTCTCCTGGTCTCCCATGGGGTGCAGGGCCCAAGGACTTGGGCCATCCTCCACTGCCTTCCCGGGCCATAGCAGAGAGCTGGCCTGGAAGAGGGGAAACAGGGATAGAATCCGGCGCCCCAACCGGGACTAGAACCCGGTGTGCCGGCGCCGCAAAGTGGAGGATTAGCCTGTTAAGCCATGGTGCTGGCCCCATGCTAAATTCTAACAGAATTTGAATCACTAGAAAATATTGAAAAGCTGCCCAAATATTTATAAACCTCGCATCTGTATCCATAGTAATGATGCTAAAAGTACAATGTGTAACATTTCCCAGTATGCAGTTGTATGCATTTCCCTTTCATAAACACACATGAATGTACACATGTACAAATCATAGATGCTTAGGGGTTTAGAAAAAAATATTTATGGACTTTAGGCCTCCATTATAGTTTATTGACAATTGAAAATAACCAAGTTTAATATTTTTTATATGTGTTAACATTTTTGTAACTTTGAACCCGCTATGCTTTTCAGCATGGTTAGCAAGCCAACATCTGCTATGTCTTCAAAGGGACTCTTAAAAATCAAAAGTTTACAATGGTGCTTAAAACAATCAATACAAAGCAGGTGGTTCTGAGCAATGTCTATAAATAGTGTCAATTGCTTGGCTTCAATTACATTTGATTGTTCGCCAAGCAGTGTGGGGACAGGATATAAACTGCCCACTTTCAGGTAAAATAACTAAAATTGATTAATCGGTATAATGCTAGTTTTTTTGTGGGGGATATACAATATGTATTGTAAGTATGTTCTTTCAAATTAGTGGATATAAATATATATTTCCTAAAAATCAGAACTTAATCCAAAACAGGACATGATTTGGGGACATGAATTTTATTAGATGTTGCATTATATTAGATTTTTGTAAAATGGCAAATATTTTATTTATAGCTACCAACTCATAAAACATTTGTTGTGGAACAGTGTATATCTATATGCTTGGCATTGTAGAATGACAGGTGCACAGTGCACTTAATAAACTGGAAGTTAAACCCAAAGTTACACCTTACTCAGACTAATTGTGCATCATGTTGTAATTTTTCCTAGATATTCCATCATTGTGTTTTACTATTCATTTCTGTCTTACTGAGTTGTGTCTTTTTAGTATTTGCTTTAGAGTAGAAAAAAATACTCTGTTGGATCTCACAGATTAAGGAGAATGTTGAACAGTTTAAAAGTCTCAAAACTATAGAATGCACCAGTTTCACTGTTTTTCTTGGAGTAGATTAATTTTGGGGTAAGAACTCTTCGAAGTGAAGATGCTTTATTGTTGAAAGTCATCAATGAATGAAAGGAAGAATGTAAATAAAAATGAGAATATTTTTCACTTCTGTGTAAGTCTCTAAAATATTTGAAAAGGATAACCATTAAGTGCAAGATATGACAATGTATAAGCTTTGATTAGAAATTTGATGCTAAATATTTAACATTTAATCTTTATTTAATAGTAACTATGAATGGAGGGCATTATGTTGACTCCCTGTAAGCTGATTTCTACTCGCAAACTGAAAAAAACAGGTGTTGTTCATTACCCCTCTCCCCTCTGTGCTTGAAAACATTGGCCTTTATCATAACGCCGGAAGTCACATCTGAAGCCAGGAGCCAGGAGCCTCCTCCAGGTCTCCCTCATGGGTGCAGGGGCCCAAGGACTTGAGCCATCTTCTACTGCTTTCCTAGGCCATAGCAGAGAGCTGGATCAGAAGTGGAGCAGCCAGGACTCAAACCAATACCCATATTGAAACCTTAAGTTTTTAGCCTTCCCAATAAAAATAAATCTCAGCATCGTTTGAAATGTTGGCTACTGCCATTGAGTGAACACAATGCAATTTGACAAAACACTTTACTTGGGTGTAAAATACCATTGTCTGAATCAGATTTTATGATTACCAAAGTCATTTTTGATCCTCGTTTTATGAATATAAACACTGATACATTTTCTTAGCTTCAGATTTTGAACATTCCTGTGATGTAGCTCCTGCTAACAAAGTGCCTGAATATTTTTGATACCTCATAGCCTTTTAATGTGTCATATCTGGTCATATACACATGGGATCTATTATAAATTAGAGATACTTTCCATAAATAGAATAATATTTTGGATAACCATTGATGAATTGAATCTATTTCATTATCAAAATTTTTTTATTTTAAGGCAATTTTGTGAAATTGAATTTTACCTATAGTTTTATTTGTCTTTGTGTCCAGATAAAGTGATAAATAAAATAACTCCAATTATACCAAGGAACCCTTCCTTGTCTCTAGTACTTAGCTTTCTCTCCTCATTCTTAGATAACTGCTGGTTTCTTAAATTGAACAGTCATCTTGTCCAGCAGCTGCTCAAGCACATTTGTGATTGGCCATTTTGTTTGCACTAAGCAGACATGCTTTCCTTGTTTCTCTCCCTCTCTGGTCCACATCATCTTCCCATCACCTGTGCACCCCAGACTCATCTGTTCCTTCCTCCTCCAATAAATCACTGAACTCTACAAAGACCCTAACTCTGACCTCTCATGGTTATTCCAGATCCTTGTTTTTTCAAGACTCTCAGAACAAAATCAAGTATGGAAAATAGGGTTGATTATTCCACTTTTTTTTTGTCAATCATGACTCTAATCCCCAACACATACATACAAATCCCTGCTTTACATAACTAATTTTAATTTGCTTTCCAAATGTCTTCACATTAATGATTTCCATTGGTGACTTCTCATCTTCACTTACATTCAGTCCTCAGTGCATGGCTTTACTCTACTCAGCGTGGACCAAATGCACTCTGCTTGACATCATCCTTTATTTTATTCCTATTGCCACTTTGTGTCTCTGGAATTTAATGTATTCCCCTCCTCACAGAACTCCTAAGTTAACTGTCCTCTGAGCATTTTTATCTGTTTTTATTGTTCCCTAGTGGGTTCTTGTAGGATTTGTTTGCTATAACACTCAGTAATATGTTAACTCGATCATTTCTCTTCTTAGAATTCTGCATTAACCTGAAGCTATTCCACACTTGCAATACAAATGCTTACTCATAAAGTTTGATGCATATGACACACAAAGTGCCTGATATCCATTGCTGACACTACACAACTTTGCTTGGACTGGCTCTTGGATGTAGTCTTGTTTTATTGAGTGCAGTGTTTTTCTGGAGAAATTAGTCTTTGGAGCATGAATATACATCTTTAGCATTCAAGACAGTGTTCTGTTACTTCACGATGTGAGCACCTAGAACTCCCTGTGAAAGATTCATTCAGGAAATTTTCAGAAGATTTTCTGCATCCATCATTTAGCTAAGAACCCCTAGTGACATGCAGTACCATATTCACTACCTGATTTCCTTTGATAAGAACTTTGGAGTATATATTCATAGGCTTTCATCTAGAATTTCTTAACCCAATCATTAAAGCCTTTATTGAATAGTTGATTACATTTGCACTGATAATTGATTTCATTTGGTTTTAACACGTCTTTTTCCAATAGACTTGCTTCTGCTTAGCACTTCACTACAAAAACTCTTTATTTTGAGCAAGTGTAAATTCACATGCAGTATTTAAAGAAATGATGCAGAGGTATCCTATAAATCCTTTACCTAGCTTCCCTCAACAGCAGTAGCTTGAATAATTGCAATATAATAGCACAACAAGAAAATTCATTTTGATACAATCCAGCAACATTACCCAGATTTCACTAGTTTTACATGCTCTGTGTGTGTGTGTTTAGCTCTTGTTGCCTATCAGATTCATTTATTTTTAACCCACAGACTGCTGTATCTTTTTGACAATCTGCATGCATTGTTTTTATTAAAATCTGCATGACACCTTGTCAGATGCATACCTCCATAATTAATCATTACATTATTCACTGGCAGTAAAGACTATTACTTGCATAGAGCCAGGTAAATCCTACTTGTTTGGTAAATCTTACTTCTGGTATAGAAAATGCTGCTCTGAAGAAGAATGGATCCTCCATGGTTGAGATTTTTATGAGGCTCCTAGATCCACGTTTTTAGTAGTAGGGTGAATTTGGAAAATGTTTGGTCAACCCACAGGAAAAGTAGATGGACATTCACTAAAGTCTCACTGTTTGTGTTTGTGTGTGGTTGATATCAATGGATGCTTTCTAACATCAAATACCTTTGGTTTTATGTTATACATTTACCATTTTTTATTAAGTCTGGACAAAAATAAGTGCACACTTATTAAAAAGTTTACCACAACCAAGCTAAAAAATGTGTATTTTATAATATAAAGTGTCTATACTTTTAATAATCTGGTAACTATGCAATCCAATTTCCTATCAACCAATATGTATGAATATCTTGTGACATTACTTTTAGATGAGACATGAGATGCAATAGTGATCTCTGCAGTTATGCATTGTTGAACTTTATATGTAGTCAATTCATCATTTTTTAAAATGTCAAGTACTAAATAAAACTTGAAATTATTGGACATTTGGGAAACATAAGGACTACTAAGCAAGCTGCATTGTACTACTTTATAGTGGCACACACATTGGTGAGTTAAAGAAAAATAGACTGCTTTCAAATTTTTTAAATTCACTGGCTTTAAAAAATAGATTAAAAATCCCTTTTATGAGGATTTTGATACAATGATGCTGCTTCAGTCCAGGATGTCTGCGTATGTATGATCCACTTTGTAGAGGATCATAGTTAACCACTGTCAAACAGTGCTACAGGATTAGGGAACATGGATCTGAGACACTGACTGATGACCACATGGGTGGCCTGGCCAGTGAATAAAGTACAAGAAAAGGGAAGGTGGGCAGACCAACAGTACTCTTCCCATGGGGTCTTCTGAGATAGGTTCCATAAACCACCTGGAAAGGAAAGTTGGTGGTAAATCTACTTGTGCAACACTGTTAGCATTATTTTCTGTAAGAGAGTTAAGATAATGCACATGGCAATTCATTTTGGTCAGTCTTTTTATTTATTTCTTTTTATAAAATGATTATTTATCTACTAATTTGAAAGGCAGAGTGATAGAGAGGGAAAAGAAAGACAGAGAGAGGTTTTCCATATACTGGATCACTTCCCAAATACCCAAGGCAGCCAGGGCTGGGCTATGCAGAAGCCAGCCACCAGGAACCAGGAATTCCTTTCTAGTCTGCCACATGGGTAGCAGGAGCCCAGGTACTTGAACCATCAGGTGCATTAACAGGAAGCTGGATTAGAAGCAGAGCAGTTGAGACTCAAACCTGCACTCTGATATGGGATGCCAATGTCAACAGCAGTGGCTTAAACAGCCTGCTCCTTGATGAGTGTTTTTTTTTTTTTAAATAAATATTGTTTTCTATTACTTTGCTATTGATTCCTTTTTCCTGATCCCTTCGGATCTTAAGAAAAGATAGTTCATATTCTCTGTGCATCAAGACTTCTTCTAAACCAGTGATTCTCAAAATTTGTGAGCACTGGAGTAATACAAGCCCTTTCCAAAGACACAGAAGCCTGTTAGATTACAATTAAGTTCATCTAGAGTGGAGCTGCCTTTTGTTAATTTTTTTTAAATATTTTTTTTGACAGGCAGAGTGGATAGTGAGAGAGAGACAGAGAGAAAGGTCTTCCTTTTTGCCGTTGGTTCACCCTCCAATGGCCGCTGTGGCCAGTGCACTGTGGCCAGTGCACTGCACTGATCTGAAGGCAGGAGCCAGGTGCTTCTCCTGGTCTCCCATGCAGGTGCAGGGCCCAAGCACTTGGGCCATCCTCCACTGCCTTCCCGGGCCACAGCAGAAAGCTGGCCTGGAAGAGGGGCAACGGGGATAGAATCCGGCGACCCGACCGGGACTAGAACCCGGTGTGCTGGCATCGCAAGGCAGAGGATTAGCCTGTTAAGCCACGGCGCTGGCCGCCTTTTGTTAAATTTGACAATACATGGAAATCATAGCATGAAATGGGAGAATGGAGTATGGGACGTGTGCAAGTCCTGTTCAGTGTTTCTCAGCACGTGACAAATTCCGGCTTACTCTGCCATCCTGTCTCTGTTCCCATTTCCCCCTGTATTTTGGTGCAAGTCGCAGGTGTCTCATCATTTCATCAGGACACTGCCAGTCTACAAAAAGTCCCCAGGTGATTCTTACACACCGTCAGAGTCAATTATTCCAAGACAAGAAGAGTCTTGTTTCTCAATGAGAAGTCCTAAGACACAAGCACTTGTCCTCTGGATGTCATTCTTTTCAACATGACTGTCCAACAAAGCATTACAGATTTACTACAAGGCAGGCTTGTCTCTGTGGTTATCAGCAATAATTGTAATATTCCCTTTTATAAAAATATTTAATTTTATGTATTTGAAAGGCAGAGGAACAGAGAGACAGACACAGGCAGAAAGTGGTCTCTTATTTGCTGATTCATTCTGCAAATTGCTGCCGCAGCTGTGTTTGGGCCAGGGCAAAGCCAGGAGCCTGGAACTCCATCCAGGTCCCCTGTGTGGGTGGCCTTCAGTTAAGTTTTTTAACCATTACCTGCTGCCTCCCAAGGTGTACATTAGCAGGAAGCTGGAATTGGAAGTGAAGCCAGGACTCCAAACCAGGCATGCAATCCACATGGGACACAAACATTCCTGCCTGTCCCATTATAATACTCTTTCATGCTGTGTGGTAAGGGAACCACTAGCCATTTATGGCTTTTTAAATTTTAATTAAGTAAACTTGAAAATGCAATCCCTTGATTCAATGAACCACATTCCATGCACACCATAGCTGTGTGTGGCTATTGGCTAATGTATGGGATAATGCAAATATAGGACCCTTTCTGCCACTGAAGTGTCCAGTTGGTCTACATGTAAGGACCTACCTTTTTAATCTTCAGCTGCTGAAAGAAGGCCTTTCTCAGCAAGAGATTATGAAAACTCCAACACGGAAAGAAACTAAATATGATAAAAAAAGGAAGCATCTTTAAAAGAGAAACATAAAGAGCATGTTTTAAAAATAAATGCTTGAATCAACCAGCTCTTTGGTAGAAGAAAATGCAAGCATGGATTTGAGGACAAATATGCATCCTAAAGTCATTCTTCATTGAGGACAATGTATAAGCATCAACTTTGAGCAGTTATCAAGAGACAAATGGACTCAGAGATACTGAGATGTTATATCAGTAAGTTGTAGATATGCAATTAAAATGCAGTCAAATTAACCATAACAATGGATTTGAGTGTCAGAAAATGGAATTTTGGAAGCAGAAAGGCAAACAATAAAACATATTTAAAAAAGTAAGGTCAACTAGGGAGAGTTCCAGGCCCCTAGATGAACATGGAGGAGAACATTTTTCTGGGAAGGGTGGGGAGCATGCAAGGAACTAGGCTAGATTTTTCCAGGGGAAAAGTATGAAAACTTAATAGATTCAGACAGTGGTAATTGCCAACATGGAATCATTAACTTTATTTATTTATTTATTTATTTTTGACAGGCAGAGTGGATAGTGAGAGAGAGACAGAGAGAAAGGTCTTCCTTTTGCCGTTGGTTCACCCTACAATGGCCGCTGTGGCCGGCGCATCGCGCTGATCCGAAGGCAGGAGCCAGGTGCTTCTCCTGGTCTCCCATGTGGGTGCAGGGCCCAAGCACTTGGGCCATCCTCCACTGCCTTCCGGGGCCATATCAGAGAGCTGGCCTGGAAGAGGGGCAACCGGAAAAGAATCCAGCGCCCCAACCGGGACTAGAATCTGGTGTGCCGGTGCTGCAAGGCAGAGGATTAGCCTGTTAAGCCATGGCGCCGGCCAAATCACTAACTTTTAAAGCCTCACAAAAGATTCAGTGTTTTTGAATCCCTAGACTGAATTCTAGAACTGCCAGTTTGATAGATGACAAGCAGAAGGAGTTCCTAAAGGAGATTTGAAGCACTTTTAGCAGGACAGTGGGGATAAAGCGTTCATCTTGGATTTGCGGAGAGTCAATGTAGAGAAGTGTGAGGAGTACAGCATCTGTCCCATGAAACATCTGGGCCTGCTGGGTTTTCAGCCATACATTGCGCAATGAAGCTGCCCCAACACAGGGCATGAGGATATGGGAAGCAGGAGGGCTATTCCCTGGTGAATTCTTTTTTTAAATAGAGATTAATTGAGAATTAATTGAGGATTGCTCTGTAAGTCTTGTGTGGTGGAAAAGGCATTATTACTACTGAACATTAACAAAGATATCCCTGGGTGCAATTATGTTAGAATTTATGGGTTGAGATTGTGCATTAAAAGAATGGAAATGTAGAAAAATGTTAATGATTAGATTCAGGATATATTAGGAACCCAGGAAAGAAATATGTATATATAGTACAGCACTGAACCAAACAAATAAGCATCTAGGCAACTCTCATTTTTTGTTAGGGGCTTTGGAACAGAAAAAATATCTATACCAAATATAATTTGCAGTAAAGTTTTATTGGCAGTGTAGGAAAAAAAGGGTGGGAAAACATTTTAGTCATTTTAAGTTGAGTGAAATTTATGAGTTTACTCTTATATTGAAACTTTGTCATATATTATTGGTGGCCATCAGTGCACATGTGTGTGGATGTGGTAATCAATGTTCTTAATGCCAGTTGTTTTTACTTTATATTAGTGCTTCTGATTTTTCCTCAATCAAAAAAGTTATTGCTTTTTCTATGATTATAGTAACTAGAGATAAGAGTTTATTTCTGTAGTAGAAACCACTGAAAAGAAGTTCTACGTTTGTAAAACATCTCTATTAGAGAACCATTAGAACCATGTTAGATCCATGCAATGAAGTAGTTTGATGCATCACAAAAAATAGGTGGGTTTCCACATTGAATGGCTTCACTTAAAAACTCAAGATTCAAAGGAGATGAAATGAAACGGGTCCAGCACTTGCTCAAGAAGGTGATGTACTAGGGAGTGGCCTCCTAAGCTGAGTCACAAGCAGATTGTTATTCACAGATTTCCTTGTGATGGTGCTATGTTAGGCTCAGCATGCACACAAAGCCTCCCTCATGGTTTCTCAACATTTCTCCAAATATTTTTAAAATTTCTTCCTTTTCCCTGCTCTCATGGAAATACTTCATTTTTCATCTCCCACCAACCTTACAAAGAAGCCCTGGGTTTTTAGATCAAGCTGAAGTACTTTAAAATGTTGCTCAGGACCACGTCACTGAATGGTGATTAGTGTTAAGTTGTAACCCATCTCTTCCAAGCTTGCAGTATACATGCCAGTGCCATAGAGACTTGAGGAGCATAGTAATTCATACATAATCCCTTCAATGCCCCTGATGTGCCTGGGACTTGACTCTGTCTTGTGGGTGCTCCAAGATGAATAGAACATTTTGAGGTTCCTGGAAGGGTCCAGGAAAGAGCAAGAAAGATAAGCATGGGAATGAATCCTTTCAACTGTCTGATAGAGGATGACACTGACAAATAGTCTAGGGAGATTTCAGAAGAAAAAAAAAAGGTGACGCCTTCCTCAGTCCCTCTCACCTCTTACAGCTGAAGTAATGGCTTATGGAAATCTATTAGACTTGGTATAGATCTAGTCACCCTGTGAGGAACATACAGGATGCTTGTCAAATAATGAGAACATTAAAGGTAGAATGTGTTTGGGGTTCCTGGAATCATGCACACAATCTGTTTCTAGACTATTCTTATTTATATCCTTAATTTTTACAACTTAAAAATTCCTTTGTCTCATGTGCCATGATTAATGAGATAGTAACTTATCTGAGGCGAGTGAACTTTTTAATTTAAAAAATATTATTCTCAGGACATCATTTGATGAAATCACCATTAAAGATGAGGTTTTTCTAGCTGGTTAAATACGTAAGCTGTATCATTTTTGCCATGAAATCAATGTCATCCTCACGAGGCAGAGTCAGGTAAATGAAGATGATTTGGAGCAATTTACAGCCACAAGTGGGACATGATTGGTGTTCCCATATTTGAAGGACAGACTTTAGAGGAAAATGCTGAAGCAAGTGAAATGACTTTGAACTCTACCTAGGTTTCCCTTCATTGACTTTCTTTTTTTCCTTTTTTTTTTCTTTTTTGACAGGCAGAGTCAGACAGTGAGAGAGAGAGAGACAGAGAGAAAGGACTTCCTTTTTCCATTGGTTCACCCCCCAAATGGCCGCCATGGCTGGTGCATTGCAGCCAGCATGTTGCGCTGATCTAAAGCCAGGAGCCAGGTGCTTCCTCCTGGTCTCCCATGCGGGTGCAGGGCCCAAGCACTTGGGCCATCCTCCACTGCCCTCCCGGGCCACAGCAGAGAGCTGGACTGGAAGAGGAGCAACCAGGACAGAATCCGGCACCCCAACCGGGACTAGAACCTGGGGTGCCAGCACCGCAGGCAAAGGATTAGCCTAATGAGCTGTGGCGCCGGCCCCCTTCATTGACTTTCTTCTCATCTCTTCTTCTATTTCTATGTTGATCTTGAAAGTTGGTGAGACTTTCCTGCAGTCTCTATTAGCAGAACATTAGGACTGGAAGGGCTTCTACAATCTTAAAGATGAGCTGATTGAGACTGAGAAGGTTTTACCTCTCTTATTACATTGCACTAGCAATACCACCAAAGTCCTTAAAGCCAGAAACTGTGGAAAAATAAAAAAGCCAACCCATGCCTTCCTTTTTGAAAATTACCAGCAAAACAAAAGAAAAAGAGAAAGAAAAAAATCTTGCTTGCCTTTTGAGTGAGCAAGCTGCTCTTCTCCCTTAGGACGGGGTGGCTCTGGCCACATGGTCAACTACTGCACTAGGCTCCTCTCCTCTCAGCTTGCTTTGAGCATGTTATGGCTGCTGCCTTTACACTCCAGCGGGGTGGGGGTGGGGGTAGCTTGAGATGTGGGTGGAAGTGCAGCTCCTGTGGGTTGCCCTCCGGTGGACCTGAAACTGGGAGGCCAGATCCAGGGCACCCGCGGCACCCAGATCTTAGGCCACTTTGTACTTCAAGTCTGGCCATCCTATCCCTGCCTTGCAGCCAGCACCAGGGCCAAAGAAAAAGTCCGTGAGTGCAATCCCACAGGTCGGGCACTTTGGAGCCCTGGGTTCCCATGGCTGGGTACACAAGGAAAGCACCAACCCAGATGGAGGAGAGAGATGGTGCAGGCAGAGAGATAGGGTCAGAAGCCCCAGGAAGTCCACTCTCACCATGCTGCCTAGTTTTAAAATTTCTTAACAATCAATCCCTTCTTAAAAATTATAAATCCCGGCCGGCGCTGTGGCACACCGGGTTCTAGTCCCGGTTGGGGCGCTGGATTCTATCCCAGTTGCCCCTCTTCCAGGCCAGCTCTCTACTATGGCCCAGGAAGGCAGTGGAGGATGGCCCAAGTGCTTGGGCCCTGCACCCCATGGGAGACCAGGAGAAGCACCTGGCTCCTGCCTTCGGATCAGCAAGATGCGCCGGCCACAGTGGCCATTGGAGGGTGAACCAACGGCAAAAGGAAGACCTTTCTCTCTGTCTCTCTCTCTCTTTCCACTCTGCCTGTCAAAAAAAAATTATAAATCCCTTCATAAAAATTGTAAATACCTTCAGAAAAATTTTGAAATTTTATGTCCCTTATGGTCACCATATGAAATCAGACATGCCCCCCTAAAATCTATACTGAAATGTGGCCCCTTAAAGTTCCCCAGAAATGCTATCTGGGGTGCCACATGTGCTACCAGAATTTGGGGTGCCATACGATTTCACTATATGCATATTAATAAATCCCCAATGTTAATAAGCCTGAGAGGGTTCTTGCCTAATATTTAGAGAAGAATTCTAAATGCCAGCACAGATCAACGAGGCAGCATGGTACATTTTAAGCCTTTTTTTAGTGAGAAAGATGCATAGGAGAGTGAGAGCTTTATTTTTTTTTATTTTTGACAGGCAGAGTGGACAGTGAGAGAGAGAGACAGAGAGAAAGGTCTTCCTTTGCCATTGGTTCACCCTCCAATGGCCGCCGCGGTAGGCGTGCTGCAGCCGGCGCAGCGCGCTGATCCGAAGGCAGGAGCCAGGTGCTTCTCCTGGTCTCCCATGGGGTGCAGGGCCCAAGGACTTGGGCCATCCTCCACTGCACTCCCTGGCCACAGCAGAGAGCTGGCCTGGAAGAGGGGCAACCAGGACAGGATCGGTGCCCCGACCGGGACTAGAACCTGGTGTGCCGGCGCCGCAAGGCGGAGGATTAGCCTAGTGAGCCGCGGCGCCGGCCAGTGAGAGCTTTATTTAAGAGAGAGAGGTAAATATGGGTTCATACCGAGCACCAGGAACTGGCCACATGGAGGAGTATCTAGGCCAGGGAGCCTAGGGCATGTGGCCCAAAGGCCATGTGCCCTGGAGTCACAGGGCTACAGCAAAACCCCTCCTGGCAAGAGGCCAGGCAAAAGAAAAGGGGCAGGGCATATCGTGTCCCAATCTTTTAGCCCACTTCCAAAAGGGAGAGGTTAATTAACCTGATTGGCTGGTGGGCACCCAGGTGTGACCAGGTAGGGACATGATGTCACACAGGAGCGTGGCGAAGGTATCAGGTAGGGTGTGAGGTCACACAAGAGTGTGACAAAGGCGTGATCTTCCAGCTCACAAACCTAATCAATTTTAACCTATATGCTTGCCTACTTCACCTGCACCCATGTGGGAGACCTAGAAGAAGCTCCTGGCTCCTGGCTTTGGATCAGCAAAGCTTCAGCAGTTGCAGCCAACTGGGAGGTGAACCAGCAGATGAAAGACCTCTCTCTCTCCTCTCTCTGTGTAACTTTGACTTTGAAGCAAATAATAAATCTTAAAAAAAAAAAAGAAATGTGGCTTGAAAAATATGACTGCCTTATTTTCAGTGTGATGTTTTCACATGAATAACCTGTTTTATTTATACAGTAAAAAGTGTCTGGAAAGGGCTTGGAGGTCTGAACTAAAGCTGGGTTGCTGAGACAGAGGGAGAGTTTGGGATTTAACGTAACATTGTGAGCTGAGAACCCTTCAGGCTGAAGCTGTACTCTGAGGCTGACAGCAGAGGTCTTCGGATAGTGCTGTGTCCAATAGTAGAGGCAGGGCAGGGCTTGGAGAGGTAGGGTGGGGCTATATTAGCATGGCAGAGAAACAGGAGTTTGCTTCTTGTTATGTAGGTGAGGGGTCAACATGGATCTAAGGCTTTTTGTCCTTGCTCCATCATTGTGTATGATAATATCAGAATAAAGCAGACTTTGATGAAGGTAATTTCTGGTAGAAACCTTATAATGAAAATTTGGCCAATCAGACTCTATTGCAGTTCAGATAGATTTAACTCTTTAGCTGACAGGATTCATGTTTGGTGCCTTTCAACTGGGAACCTGAGGAAATGTCTAACAAAGGTGAATGCCCTGGGAGTGGCCAGACACTCTGGTAGAGACAATGATGTGCACCAACAGTGGCAAAAGCCAGCCCTAATGACAGAACTCCAAATCCCCAATGAGGGGCCACATAGATAGCATCTTTCAAGTCAGAAAGGACTACTTAAATTTTATAAGAACTCTCAGTCAAGCCTCAAGCTATGTGTATTCCTATTTTTGTCTTAAGGAAATATCATTTGCTGGACCTTTTGGTGGAAAGACAAGCAGAAAGTTAGCCACATTAGGTACTTCATTCACAACTTCCAATATCACTACTATCACCAACTCAGGTTTAAGAAGAGGTCAGCTGATAACCTTTGGTGTGCATCCTAATGAAGGGGCAAAGGAGATGTACTGTCTGCTATCTTTTTGCTCCATTTCTAGCCTGTACTCTTCTCCTCCCCTTCACTTGTAGTCCCAGGTACAAAGAAGTCTGCTTCACTTGCTCTCCAGTCTGTCTTGCAAATCCCATGCCCCACTCTCCCTCTGTCCGACCCTCAGAGTAGCTGTGTGGGTGAGCACATGGGTCAGCACCCAACATTGCGTATACTGTTGACACTATGACCCATAACCTGCGTACATTAACCAGAATGTCATCTGGTGGCTTCTCAGCATCACTCACACAGGTTGTTATGCTCAAACCAGGCTCATCTAAGTTCAGAGGTGTATAAGGGAAAGGACATGGGGTAAGGAGGCCAGTCCCCTTCCCAGAGCTGTCCCTGCTACTTCACCTCATGAAAATGCTGTCTCTATGGTGACCCTCCAGCCTTGAGGCCAGTGCATCAGACTTCTTCGGACTGTAGGTCCCTATAAATCCCTTGGCCACTGCAGTGCTGGACAGAGGCAGGGCTAGCTCAAACCACGGCGTACCACCCCTTCCTAGTGTGTCAACAGCTGCAGCCAGCACGGTGAGCCCAACCTCACAACACACCTTCACAGCCTCTGTGCCTGGCCTACCCTGTGGGCAAGTGTGTGATGAGTCCGGCCTCTGAGGCTTCCGCTGGATCTTTTGACCAGTGGATTCTAGTGGGGCAGGGCTTTTTCTACAATGTTAAGAGAGTGACTGCCAGACTCTGGTCTTAGGGGATTTGTCATTTTCCAGGAGCATGTACTCAGAAGCTGAGTGGATGAGTATTTCTGAGCTGTGAAAGGGATTTTCTTTTTTTTTTTTTTTTGCTTTTACAGAAGGACTCTAAGTTTGAGTGTGACCAATTCTGCCTCAGTTTCCTCACCTTGCGTTACACCCATATGGTATATCATAAGATGAGTCTTCTTTTAAATGACACTTCAAGATTCTGTTCATTCAACAAGTCATTATCACCTGCCCTGTGGGAGATAATTAAAATTATCTGTGGGCCCGTGGGAGATCTGGTGGCAGGAGAGGTTTACACTAAGAAGAAAATGCTTGAAAGAGCCTTCTATGTAAGAGGAAACCTCAGGGTAAAGAGATTCTGGCCTCAAATGTGGGGAGCTCCCACAGTCCTTCCAGGCAGCTAAAGCCAGATATGAGTTTCTTTTTCTTGGTTATGACTGCAAAGACATTGGTACCAGGACAGAAGCTGGGAGAGTTCAGCCTTGTCCAGGTTAATAATCAGTTTGACAGCTTCTCAGGATCCATGTTCCAGTTCCAGCTTCAGTTAGCAAGCTTCTGCCTACCATCAGCCTATTTTCATTTCAGACAGTGGTGTCATTTCTGAGTTCTTCTACCTCTGAGATCTGACCTTATGTGATGATTCCTGCCTGACATGGGCATGACATCCACAAATGATGTAGGTGATTCTATTGTGCACCTACAGTTTTTGTCACGTAGTTTTGTAATTGTGTATGTCCTTGCCATCTGTCTTCCATGCCTGTAAGTGCCTGTAGGGTAGCTTTAGATTCACATCATTCGTGTTGTATCAGTTATATCCAGGGGAGTACCAGGCATAGTTCAGACAAGTCACCCTTAACTTCCTCCATCATCTGTTCCTCACTCCTACCGTGCTAGGGCTCTTGCTCTTCTCCTCCTCCTCCACCCATGCACCTGCACAGCTATAACCAGCACGAGACCCTACACACCATGCTCTTCTAGCCACCCTGAGCTCATGTGCTCTGCAGTTCTAGTGTCTCCATAAACAGAATGATGTAGCAAATGAGTGAGGTTTAACAGCATCCATGAGTCCAAGCTTCTGCGCTCCACTATCACTAAGTAAAATTTGTGTGCTGTCTTTGAATGCTCTGACTGTGCTCAGTGCTTATGGTCCCATGACAACTGAGAGCATGGCAATCTACCAGAAGTCAAGAAGATGCCTGGCTACAGGCACAGTGTGCTGGCCATGGCAGCCATTTTGGGGGGGATGAACCAATGGAAGAAGAGCTTTCTCTCTGTCTCTCTCACAGCCTAACTTTGCCTGTAAAAAAAAAAAAAAGAATATTCCTGCCTGCATATTGCGTTCAGTTAGGGGCCACAGAGCTCTGCAGCATTGTTGCTGGTTTTTCCAGTTGTTCACTGTTCACAGCTACTACTTTCTTCTCTTTGAGTGAGTCCACTCCCATCAGAGGAGCCAAGACAGAGTGAGTTTATTTTAGCGCCAAGATGCTGAGCCAGTGTCAGGATACCTCACTTGGACTTAATAACATGTATTTGGGTATTCTGGGAAATTTTTACTTATTTTCTTCTTCATTGTGCTTTGAGTACTTGAGGTTGGTGGACACATATACCATGAATTAATGAAGTATTACAAATTCAGCTTTGAGTTATGGGTTTTTTTAAAATTAAACTTTTCATTTAAATTGTTCTTATAGCCTCTGATTATGTCTTCTAATTTCTAAGTCACTTTGTCGTAATGAGGACTATTTTATTTGGTCACAGTGAAAAATGCTTGGCTGGATGATTGGCATAGGGCTTATAGACAGCATCTACCCATAAGATCGTGTCCTGGATTTATGGGGATTTTATGAGTTTACTGGAAGTAGCTTTTTATTTTTTATTCTATTTTGTGAAGATTTGTTTGTTTATTTGAAAGAGTTACAGAGAGACAGGCATACAGACACACACACACCGAGTGAGAGAGAGAGAGTGAGAGCGAGCGTGAGAGCAAGAGCGAGGTCTTCCACCCACTGGCTCACTCTCCAAATAGCTGCAATGGCCAGATCAGAGCTAGGGCAATCTGAAATCAGGAGCCTGGAGCTTCTTCCAGGTCTCCCATGTGGGTGCAGGGGCACCAGGGCTTTAACCCATTGTGCCACAGTGCCAGTCCCTAAAGCTTTTATTTAATAAATACAATTTTCATAGGTACAACTTTGGAATGGGACTATAGTGGCTTTTCTCCCTGTACCCACCCTCCCTCCCCCATTACCTCCCACCTCCTACTCCCTCTCTTGTCCCATTCTTCTTTAATATTCATTTTTAATTAACTTTATATTCAGAAGGCAAACTCTATACTAAGTAAAGATTTCAACAGTTTGCACATATACCCACACATGATGTAACAAGTATTGTTTGAGAACAGGTTTTGCAGTTAATTCTCATAGTACAACTCATTGAGGACAGAGGTCCTACATGGGGAGTAAGTGCACAGTGACTTCTGTTAACATAGACTTTTAACGATATTTTCATGGGCAAATACTAAACTTTCTCTACCTCAGTTTTGTCTTTGTGAACTCCTGATAATACTGTCTCCGGGATTAATCTAAGGTATAAAGATTACAATGTAAGGAATTCTCAGAAGGTACTCAGTAATGTTAGTTCTGTATCCAATCCCCCTGTTTATTTCTGTATTTGGTGACTTAAGAATGCTGTGGAATGATTTGCAAGGAACTATAAGCGTCAATAAAACACAAATTAAAATTATTTTCTCAAATCTGGATGTTAAACTATGCCCTCTGCACCTCTGCTAAAAGTTAAACTGTATTCATAGTCATTTATTACTTAAGAGTCGTTTCCATGAACCAGCAGCAAGTAAGATTTTTCTGGAAGGAGACAGAGTTTCTGAAGGAGCAAGGATTTGGGTGTCAGTTAGCAGCGGTGGGTGTCACTGTTTAAGATTTTGGTTCAGGAAAGACGGAGCGCCAACTGATCTTTGAGATTTTTGGGGTGGGAAGGAAGGGAAGGAGGGATGTAAACAAAAGCAGATGCCCTGTTCTCCTGTCTGTCTCCATCTGCTGCAGACAGAAGCCCTTGGGGAGGCCCATCTGGTCTCTTTGGGAAAGCCCCGGCCTGGACTCCATTTCCCAGAGTGCTAGGTGAGCTGACGTACTACGTGCTCCGAGTGCGCATGCTCCAAGTTTGGGCCCCCGGAAGTGCGTTCGGCGCTCTGAGTCAGCTCTACCTGGCCGCGCTGCTGCTTCTCCGGCGTTCGCTGCGTCTCGTGCCGGCAGTCACCAACCGGGCAGTTTGAGCGCACAAAGCCCCAGCCTGCCACCCGCTGCGTCTGTGCTTCAGCTTCTGCCGCCTGTGGGTCCCACGTGCCGGGGCCTTTTCCTGCCCCCACACACCGCTTCACTCCACGTGTGACCTGCTCCGGGGCTTTGCACGGCAAGTATGGAGGGAATGTGTTTGCGGGGCAGGGGTTTGGTGTGAGGTGGCTGGCGGCTCCCAGACCGGGCTCCCTGGTTTCTTAGCGATCCTGGCAGCTTTTCCTGGCAAGGCTAGGGCTGGGGCCCTGGCTGCCCTGTCTCCCACTGCCGCTTCCCAGCCCCCAGCGCCCAGCCCGTCCGGCCGGCTACTTTGCTCCAATTTTCCTGAATGTGCTTTATTTAGTGGTTACAAGAGAAGGCACCGGTGGGGGAAATTGCACAAGCAGGGCCGGCGAGAGGACAGCGAAGGAAGACAGACATTCCAGTTCTCTACATTTAAATAAGCTCAGTTCCCACTTCAGGCTGAGCCTCTGGCTGTGTCCCCGGGGTGCTTCTGGCGGGGCGGGGCTTGGAAGCCTAAAGCCTGGAGCCGGGGGCAGCAGGGGGCTGGGGAAGGAGGATCAGGCTAGGATCTGCTCCAGGGACCCCATCCTGCTTCTTATTGATTGGCCCTGTGGGGTCCCTGGCGAATGCATCTGGCAGCTGTGGTCCTGTGTGTTTGGCTTTTTCCCGATGGGAGCAGCGTGAAGGGCGTGCAGTAGCTTTGTGGATTGATCCCTCTTCGTTAAGTTAACAGACTTTTTTCAGTCTGGAGTTTGAGGCCATGGAAGCATAGTTGATGATTTATTTGGCTGCTTTATGATTTCTGTCTTCAGGCTCTCTTTGTTCTCCTGTTAGCAAGGATGTCAACTGTTATCTGCCACTGATCCCTTTGCAAAATCAGAAGTGAACTGAAGTTAATGCAGATCTGTGTGTGTCAATAACGTGGAGTTAGTTTAATCTGGATTTGCATAAAGTGGAGAACTATAAAAGCATACATGCAAAAAAATAACACTCTCTGCCCAGTTCTTTACAGTCACCCAGTGCCCCACCAAGCTGACTATCTTACAGTCTACACGGTTTTAATTAAGAGGGCCTTGTCTTATTTTGGGTTCTGTGTTTACGCCCATGACACTTTTGACATATTTTCATAATGACTGTGGTCTGTGGAAACATCCATGGAAGTCATTAACGTGAGGAGGCTAAGAAGAGGAAAAAAAAGAAGTACCCCTCTCCCTCCACAGAGTTGTCCATATAATGGAGTAGAAGATGTGGCCTTGAAAACTATTGCTGACTTTTAGTGTAATGAAGTTTTCACATAAATAATTTTGATTACTAATTTATAAAACTCATTTAGAATAATGCAGCCATCTAGGAAGTAAAACTAGAAAGTGACTTGTAGATAGAGCCTCAAACACTGTTTGGGACTCCCATGTGGGTGGCAGGGACCCAACTTTTGGGCTATCTTTTGCCTTTCCCAGGCATATTAGGGAACTCGATTGGAAGTGGAGCAGCTGAGACTGGAACTCATACTCATTTGAGATGTTGGCATTGTGGGAGGTAGCTTAACACATTGCGCTGCAATACTAGCCCATCAATAGACATTTTGAGTGGAATCAGTGGCTATGCAAATGCACAACCTAAAGTTACAAGGGAAGTGGAAAGAAGTTTCTTCTAACTGCAGTTCTAGGAGCCTTTATTGCACATCAGCTCTGACGGGACCAGTAAGTGAAGAGTAAGAAGTCAGAACCTTAGTTTTACTCTAAATCAGGGATGGGGAACATCCAGCCTGTGGTCCATTTAGGGTCCATGAAATCATTTGTTCTGGACCTGCCAAGGCAACTGCATGTTGGATTGGATAATCAATCTACAGCATGCTAATTTTTAATTCAGTAATTTTGTATAGTCCATGAATGATGTTGTAAATCTCCAAATGGCCTTGGCAGAAAAAACATTCCCACCCCTGCAAAATGTTAATGGCAAATCCAAGGCAACTTACAAATCTGTTTAAGAGTGAATGAATAGCTATAATTACCAATCCTGTGAAAGACAGACACTTCTAGACAACACATTCCAGACATCGGTTATGTTTCTACACACTGCCAGAGATGCCAGGCATGTTGTTGAAATGGCTTTATTCCTTCTTAGAAAACAGAAGTGGGAATCCTGTGTGATGAGATAGGCATGTGCATCAAAAATAGTGTTGCTGCTATTAGCTCACATAGACTCTGTTTCTGGAGACAGTGTTAGGTTGCATATGGAGATGCATGTTTGTGCATGCAGTGTGCATGAGGTATCCATGTATACAATTTGTACCAACTCGTATGTACAGATGTTCTTTTCTGTATGCACATTATGTAGAGAGAAGAGACAATGCACATGTGAAGAAATTGCATAGCTCAAAACTGTTGTTTGTATGTATATGAGGCCTGCCATGAGTGGTGCTGCTTTAAAATATAGATTCCTCCACCTACTCTATTGGGTGACTTGGCTTTGCAAAGTTCATTTGCCATGAAATAGTATATTTGAAGGTTTTATAAGTCTGTTTCTTTGCTTAACTTGGGTGCATTTCACCCAGAATGTGTACAGACCCAAGTCAGCTATGTATAGACAACAAGAAGCTGTCTGACTTTTCTGAGTGACCATGGAGTGTTGCTGCTGCCGAGTGGTTAAAGCCTGTGGTGGCTCTTGGCTGAGCATCTGTAAGCCAGAAAGATGGAGTCTGTACCACGTGGAGTTTCCATATTTTCCTCTGCACTTTTTCCCCCCTCTTTCTCTTTGCTGTTTCTGCTGGTCTGCAAAGGGGGTGATTTCCCAGCAATAGTCACTGCCTTGATCTAACATGCTACTTGGCCTGCCTTCTTAGGAAGACTATTTATTGTGTGACAGTGGGCATTGAAAGAGACTGATTGGTCACCTTCAAGGTGGACAACTTGTCATGCGTTCATTCCAACCCTTTGGCAGTGGAGTGAATGACACTACATTAGCAAATGTAGGTTTCTAAGGAATTTGATGGAGGAAAGGGGCTGAAGACACTCATCCATCCCTCATTCATTGCTTTTCTTGTTATACTTCTCTAGTCTTGGGATTATTTTCAGGTTTTTCCATTAATTCACATCCAGTAGACTGCATGTGATTCTATTTTCCTAACTCTCAGCCCTTGTCCACATCAGGCTGTTCTTCAGAGAAGGGCAAAGTGTTTTCAGTCACCATGAAGCATTTTAAGTAGTTGTGTTTTCCTTGTGACTGCAGGACTAACAAGCTGACTTCTCTTGGGACCTAACAGGTTTGCTGTGTGCTTATCCTGGGGCTCACATTTAGCACCTGAAACTGTTTGCCTGTGTGACTGCTTCATATTTCACATTCTTTGTTGTGGAAAAGCTTTTCTCATGTTCTCAGTGCCTGGTTGGGCTACCCCTGCCCATAGTGGAAACTAAGACTTTTTTTTGGCACTTGGAGACTCAGATTGCTGAGTGTAGTGATCTTCTGCATTCATTTAATCATAAAATGCGTTTTGAAATATTTGGTCTGAGGGTAGACAAGGCAGTTTTCCTGGATCCTGGTGAGAGCTGATGAACTGATGGTGTTTTCCAACCCACATTATGTTCTGAGACTTACTTCATTTTATTTTCTTAAGAAAACTGTATCTGAGCTTTGCTCTCCCCCTTCTGAAATTCTTGTGCTTCCATCATGTTTATAACCACAGACACGAGTACACTTTTTTCCTTCTGTTTATGATGCTGAGATGAGCAATGGAGACGATTCAGCTCTCTCCCCTGTCAGCACAGGCTGACTCCTTGAATTAGGCACTGGGATAACTTGGCTGCACCAAAAAGCTTCTGCTTACACTCAGCATAATTTTTCACTAAAAGGCATCCTAAAATCAACCTGCCTTGAAAACCTCTCCTCTGTTATTTTGAAATATGCTGTGAGTGTGTCTTTTATGTCAATGTCTGTAAGCTGGAGGCTTCCCACTTGGAGCAGAAGGCTGCTGAGGGACAGCACAACTGTAGCCTGGCTCTGTTGTTTGGATGTGGCTCCTTTTTCATCCTCTCCTTCCCCCCTGCTTTTTTTTAGTAAGTTTTAAAATTTGTACTTTAAAGGCAGATTTACAGAGAAAGACAGAAGGCTGAGGATCTTGTATCTGCTGCTTCACTCCTCAAATGGCCACAGTGAGCAGGGCTGGGCACGTTGATACCTGGAGCCTAGGACTCCATCCACGTCTTTTATGTGATGCATGATCCATGGATGGCTCTAGTACTTGGACTATCTTCTGCTGCTTCCCCAGGTGCATTAACAGGGAGGCAGATCAGAAGTGGAGCAGCTGTGACTCAAACTGGCACTCATGCGGCCAGCATTTTACACTATAGGTTAAATCCACTGCCTGTAATTCTGGCATCCCAAGTGGGTGATGGTTCATGTCCCAGTTGCTCCACTTATGATCCCGCTTGTACTAATGGTCTGGGAAAAGCAGCAGAGGATGGCCCAAGAGTTTGAATCCCTTCTACCAATGTTGGAGACTTGGATGAGGCACCTGGCTCCTGACTTCCACCTGACTCAGCCCTGGCTAATGTGGCCAGCTAGGGACTAAACTAACAGGTTGAAGATTTCTCTCTCTCTCTTTCAGGATGTATTTATTTATTTGAAAGTCAGAGTTACAGAGAGAAAGAGAGAGGAAGATCTTCCATCAGCTGATTCACTCCCCAGATGGTTGCAATTGCCAGTGCTGGGCCAGGCCCTAGTCAGGGCCACACCAGGATCCAGGAGTTTCATCCATGTATTGCACATGGATGGCAGGGGCCCAAGTACTTGGGCCATCTTCTGCTTCTATTCCAAGGCCATTTGTGGAGAGCTGGATCAGAAGTAGAGCAGGTAGGACATGAACTGGTGCCTATATGGGATGCCAACATTTTAGGTGATGGCTTTACCTGCTATACCACAAATCTGTCCCTTCTTTGTCTCTCCTTCTCTCTGTATAACTCCATTTTTAAAATAAATAAATAAGTCTTAAACTGGCACTCACATGGGATGCCAGCAGTTGAGGTGGTAGTGGCTTAACTCTCCATGGAAAAATACCAGTCCCACAATTCCCTTTCTTTTGGCTTGTGTGTCAAGATCTGGGAGATGCCTGTTGAACAGGTGTCAGCATTGTGTTGGACTATTCTATTTTAGTTTGGTTGTCGTTTGTTGAATGGGGGATAAGTGACCAAGATTAGCTGTAATGTGAACAGTGTCTGAAGCTACCATGTGTTAGGGTGGAACTTATTCAAACTTTTTATTTCTTTAAATATAAATAGAAAGTGTAATCCTCTCAAAGATAATATGCTACAAAGTATCTAGTGGAGACCAATATTCTGTTCTCACCAAACAGTGTCAGCTGGTCTCTGTTTCATCTTTTTAGCCCAAACCTGTATCACTCCTAGAGCAAGGTTAAGCTTTTTAGTCAAGTCACAATTCATACATGTTATTCATTCCCTTCAGAGCATCAAAGCCATAGCTCTGCCATTTGCCTGGTTTGCACTGTGTGGTGGTGCCATCTGCATGGAGATGGAGCCTTTCTCTTGGTGGAGAAAAATTGATGTAGTCTATTTCTCAAAGTGAAATGGAGTTTTGACTGTGATGTTCTTGAGATTGTGATCAGCAGGGTGGGGAAATTTTGTTTAATGTGTTTCACCCTTGTGGAGCGCTCTGTGTTTCTCCTTCTGGTGTACACACAGGGAGCCTACCGAAATATATGAAATTGCCTTTGTGACCATCTCTCACTAGAAGCTAAGGTTCAAAGTGAGGAGGAGACTTTCACCTTGAAATCGCCCTGGATTTGTGCCCCTTGCTCCTTTTCTTTCCTTCAATGCTGGAGCAGCCTTAAACAGAGTTATACTGAGTAGCATTGGTTCTTTTGGTTTTGAGTGCTTGGAAAGCAAGAGAAATGGTTTTTCTGTAGGAAGAGATGGAGGAGGCACTTGACAAAGTTAGGAGTAGCTTTCTTGGCTCCATCATATGTTAACTTGAGTCAGAATCTTTATGTTAACTTATTTTTTTTTTAATTTTTTGCAAAAAGTGGTTTTTTTTGTTTGTTTGTTTGTTTGTTTTTTGCAGGCAAAGTTACACAGTGAGAAAGAGACAGAGAGAAAAGTCTTCCTTCCATTGGTTCACCTGAAAGTTTTATTTTTAAAAGAAGTTTATTTATTTGAAAAGAGAATCGGAGAGAGGGAAAGACACCCTCCTCCATACACACACACACATTCAGAGAGAAGATCTTCCATCTACTGGTTCACTTCTTCAGTGGCCACAACTGTCAGAGCTGGAGATTCATTCAAGTTTCCCATGAAGGAGCAGAGACACAAGTACTTGAGCTATTCTCTGGTGCTTTTCCAGGCACATGACTAGGGAGCTGGATTGGAAGTAGGGTAGCTAGGACATGAACCACAGCCCATGTGGAATCCAGTGTCACAGTGCTGGCCCCACATATGCTGGCAACATATTTAAGGGATATTAGAAGGCCTGTGTATTGCCATTAGATGGCGTTCAGCCCTGTCTTTCTGAGCCATTTTGAAATAAGTAACATTTCTGCAGCAGTCCTGTAGACTGCTCCAAAGGGAGTGTGCTTCAGTGGCATGAGGGGCAGTGATGCAGAAAGGAGGTGAGGGGAAGGCCAGAAGGGAGATCGGGAAGTATTCAAAAGCACAGACAAGACATAGGTCATTTGCGCAGATTGCCAAAATTAAACTTCTATCTTTTAGGCTTTTAAATTTTTTTTAAATTTAAAGTTAATTTCTAAAATTTTTGATATAGTTGACTCACTTTTCAGTTTTATTACATTGCTATTTCTATAAGCAGTAGAGAACTGGTGTAATTAAATGTGAAAAGACAATCCTAAATAAACAGCGTGCAACAGAATTTTGTAGGGAAAGGGTTGAATATGGCTGTGTGTGTGTCTTTTGCTAGGAGCAGAAGTTTGATGATTGCATCTGAGGTCATTGAAATCAGTTTTATGGAAACACTGACCACTTTCACTGCTGCAGTTACTCCTGACTCACACTCCACATTCCTGTGCAAATAGTCCACCTGTGAGCACAGTCAAAGGGGGTGCAGACCTGGAATAATGCACATGTGCCCTTTGCTTAAAGTATTGGAGCTCTGTATTTCAGTTTTCATTTTTTGTGTGTGTGTGTGTAGAGTGAAATATAGCAATTTGAGTTAAGTGTCCTGTCTCCTAGTAGATGACTTCAGTAGGCTTGTTTGTGCATCCATCTGGCATCACAGGTGTTGGGCTCTATATAAAAAAAAGGGCCGGTGCCACGGCTCACTAGGCTAATCCTCCGCCTGAGGCACTGGCACTCTGGGTTCTAGTACCAGTTGCTCCTCTTCCAGTCCAGCTCTCTGCTGTGGCCCAGGAAGGCAGTGGCGGATGGCCCAAGTGCTTGGGCCCTGCACCCACATGGGAGACCAGGAGGAAGCACCTGGCTCCTGGCTTCGGATTGGTGCAGCACGTGGGCTGTAGCAGCCATTTGGGGGGTGAACCAACGAAAGGAAGACCTTTCTCTCTGTCTCTCTCACTAACTCTGCCTGTCAAAAAAAGAAAAAAAAAAAAAAAACTCTTCTGGAATGAATTACTTCCCCTTGCAAAATAATAATAATAATAATAATAATAATAATAAACTATTGATTCAAAGACAGTAATATTATCTATTATGAAATAAAAAAATTCCATTGTTCTTAAATGGAATATAAGAGAAGTTGCTTGTAAAAAGAGGTTCCTATAGGATGCATAATTCTCTATGAATGGGACTGAAGTAATCCCCTTTGATTGTCCCTTCTTGAGGTAGTTCCTGATGGTCATTGCTCAGAGAAATAATGATATTTATAGTCCAGTTATGAATAATCCATGTGTATTTTACACACAAAATGTCAACAGATATGTTTCCCAAAGTCTTTAAAATAAAAGAAGGGAACTTTCAACAAAAAAGAAAGTTGGCATTGTCTGCTATCTTGGGCTAGAATCTGTGCCTTTATTACCCCCTTAGCACTCTGGCTAACTCCTGTTTTGTACATCTCTTTGTGGTGGTTCTTTTTAGGCCACTCCTGTGTCCAGATTCCTAAATGGGTGACACAATCTTTGGCCAGGATGCTGGTCTGTTCCCTCAGCCTAAATGTGAGTTGGCAAGTTTGTGCACCCACTCCAGGGTCAAGGGGGCCCAGAACTGCCCATGACTGGCGTTGCCTCCTTGCTCACTCCAGAGATGGACTCTGCACAGGTCCCAAGTGGCTTTGCTTGGGCCTCTTTTCTTGGTCTCCCTAGTGACCAGGCTGATTCTTAGGTAGGCAGGAAACCTGTTGATTCACATCAGCCTTTGGAACAACGTCTTCTCATCTGTGATGAGATCTCACAACCATTCAAGAAGGGGTGTTATTTTATGCTAAGATGTATCTATATAAAAGTAGGTATCACTGAGGACTGTGTGTCTTCAGGATCAGTTGAACTCACCCAGGCCTGGATGGAGTTCCAGAGTCCTGGCTGCAGGCTGGTGCATTCCCGGCTGTTGTGCGCATTTGGGATGTACCAGCAATGGAAATCTCTCTCCTTCTCCCTCTCCTTCTCTCCCTGACTATCAAATGAAATGAAAAAACAAATGCATAAAAATTGGGGGAAAAATGTTGTTCCTTGTGTCCTAAGGGGGAAAAATTACTGTTACTGTATGTAGAACTCATTTTACAGTTTGCAAATACTCATAAATCTCAACCTAAAGGCTGGTTGACCTCTGCTGTCTGGGCTGGCTACTTTAGCTCCCATTCTGGGATCCATCTCCTTCCATCATCTGTAGTTCAATGTGAGTGCTCATAAACCACAAAAATGCCTCCCAACTTTTCATTCTTGTGTTCTTTATACATAGCTTGGCCATAATCTCACTTTCTTTAGCAGCATGCTAATTCCTAAGATGTGTCATGGGCAAGGAGACAGTGAGGTCATTGATTTTTCTCCAAGTGTTCCCCGTCACAGGTTTATTTTATGAAGTTGATTCTGGGTAGTTGGTAGACCTTGGCTGGATCTGAAGTTGGGATGCAGAGGTTGCTGTTAGAGAAATAGGGCTGTCACTGGCCCTTCCACTGTGCCCCAACCTGCAACTGATGCCTGCCTTGGGATTCTGTTTTTAGAGTGCTGGGATGAGGCAGTAGTGACACAGTAAAAGACAAAAAAAACTTTTAATTTTTAAACAGTTTTATTTTTATTAATATAAAGAGAACAGATTCCATATTTTTCATGGATACAATTCTAAGAACATAACCATACTTCCTTACCTATTTCCCCCTTCTTCCTTTCTGTTTTTAAGGATTTAAGAAGTTGGCTTTTATTCTTTTTTTTTTTTTTTTTTTTGACAGGCAGAGTGGACAGAGAGAGAGAGAGACAGAGAGAAAGGTCTTCCTTTGCCGTTGGTTCACCCTCCAGTGGCCGCCGCGGTAGCGCGCTGCGGCCAGCGCACCGCGCTGTTCCGATGGCAGGAGCCAGGTGCTTATCCTGGTCTCCCATGGGGTGCAGAGCCCAGACACTTGGGCCATCCTCCACTGCACTCCCTGGCCACAGCAGAGAGCTGGCCTGGAAGAGGGGCAACCGGGACAGGATCGGTGCCCCGACCGGGACTAGAACCCGGTGTGCCGGCGCCGCAAGGCGGAGGATTAGCCTGTTGAGCCACGGCGCCGGCCGGCTTTTATTCTTAACCTAATGTTTACCCTCTCACCTCCAGCCTTCCTGTCTATTTGTTCCTACTTTCAATCTAGTCCTTTAGATGTTTGGATTTTTCCTTTTTTTCATCTCTATTGTTGATTACTCCCAGTTCCACAGAAGGAATAATGAATAATTATCATGAACTATCGACTCAAATACAGGAATACTATCTAGTATGGAACATAGAAAAAAGATTCCATTATTTTTTTTAAAAGATTTATTTATTTATTTAAAAGAGTTAGAGAGAGAGAGAGAGAGAGAGAGAGAGGGAGAGAGAGAGAGAGATCTTCCATTTGATGATTCACTCCCCAGTTGGATGCAATGGCCAGAGCTGCACCAACCAAAGCCAGGATCCTGGAGCTTCTTCCAGATCTCCCACATGGGTGCAGGGGCCCAAGTGCTTGGGCCATCTTCCACTGCTCTCCCAAACCACAGCAGAGAGCTGGATCAGAAGTGGAGCTCCTGGGGCTCCAACCAGTGCCCATAGGGGATGCTGGCACTGCAGGTGGCAGCTTTACCTGCTATGTCACAGCACTGGCCCCTGCATTGATTTTTAAATTACTTGTAATTTCTTTTTCTTTTTTAAAGGTGGATTTGTTTATTTGAAAGACAGAGTTACAGAAAAGGAGAGGCAGAGGCAGAAAGAGATCTTTCCTCTGGTCATTCACTGCCCCAAATGACCACAATGATCAGGCAGGCCTAAACTGATGCCAGGAGCTAGGATTACATCCACGTCTCCCATATGGAAAGAGGGACCTGAGCACCTAGGCCATCCTCTGCTTCTTTCTGAGGCTCATTAGCCAGGACTGGATTAGAAGTGAAGTAGGCACCCATATGGAATCCAGCACTGCAGGTGGCAGCTTTACTTGCTAAGCCACAGTGTCAGCTCCAGATTCCATTTTAACAAAAGACAATACAGAATTCTTCTAGATGACTTTTCCCCATGGCTACACCAATAGGAATTCATTTCTTGTTATAATGTGACCCTGATGAATTATTTCCATGTTCTCTGATTAACATTCTCTGTTGGTTGAGGAGGCTGGCAGGTTGGGAGACCAGGGAAAGAGTACCTATTTTGTGTTTACTTGTGCTGAGCTTCAGGGAGGCTATTCAGGAAGTTTGTGAGCAGGAAAACTGGGGTTGGAGGTGTGAAACAAGGCAGCATAGAGGGTAAATATAGAGGAAATAAACGCAAGGCCACATTCAGAGAGAAGTTTGGTAAGAAAGCCACGTGTGATCAAAGAGCTAAAAAGCAGGAAGGGAAATTTGAAGATAGAGATCAGAAGAAATGGGAAATTGGAAGCATCTGAAGGAATTCTGACCCTGATCACACAGACTTGTTGAAGGTGTGGGGACACAGGCTCTTGCATTTATATTGGTAGGAATGTAATGCAGTAGAGTCTCTTTGGAGGATAATTTGGCAGATCTCTCTACAAAATACTTGAAATGCAAATGTCCTTTAGTATGATTCAATTGTAGAAACTTACCTTACATAAATTTGGTCAAATGCATAAAGACTGTAAGTTGTTTGTAATACTGTTCATGATGGGAATAAAACAGAAACAACCTAAATGTATATTGATAGGGAATTGATAAACCCATACAATCAAATGTTAAGTATGTAATTGTTCTGAAAAATGATTTAAGGACAGATTGCTTATGTAATGCAAGGTACAGAAAAAATGCCCCCCCCCCCCCTTTTGACAGGCAGAGTGGACAGTGAGAGAGAGACAGAGGAGAAAGGTTCATCCCCCAAATGGCCACTGCAGCTGGCGCACCATGCTGATCTGAAGCCAGGAGCCAGGTGCTTCTCCTGGTCTCTCATGCAGGTGCAGGGCCCAAGGACTTGGGCCATCCTCCACTGCACACCCGGGCCACAGCAGAGAGCTGGACTGGAAGAGGAGCAACCGGGACAGAATCTGGTGCCCCAACTGGGACTAGAACCCAGTGTGTGCTGGAGCCGCAGGTGGAGGATTAGCCTATTGAGCTGCGGCGCCAGCCATAAAATGTCCCCTTCTAAAGAAAAAAAAAGACACATGCATATATATCTCATTTTAAATTTTATTTACTTATTTTCATTTCATTCATAAGGCAGAGAGACAGGCTGGAAGAGATTTCTGCCTGCTAGTTCACTCCCCAAATGAATGTAATTGTTGGGACTTGTATAGGCCAAAGCCAGGACCCAGGAGCTTTAATTGGATCTTCCTCATGGGTACAGGAACCAAGGATTTCAGCCATCTCCACTGCTTTGCCAGGCACATTAGCAGGGAGTTGGATCAGAAGTCAAGCAGCCAGACAAAAAGCAGTGCCAATAAGGAATGCCAGCATCAAAGAAGGTATTTTAACCCATTACACCACAATACCAGCTCCCTGAATATGTATATTATTTATTTATTTATTTGATAGGTAAAGTTACAGATAGAGAGAAAGGTCTTCCTTCCATTGGTTCACCCGCCAAGTGGCCACTATGGCTGGCGCTGTGCCGATCCGAAGCCAGCAGCCAGGTACCTCCTCCTGGTCTCCCATGGGGGTGCAGCGCCCAAGCATTGGGCCATCCTCCACTGCCCTCCTGGGCCACAACAGAGAGCTGGACTGGAAGAGGAGCAACCAGGACTAGAATCTGGCGCCCATACAGGATGCCATCGCCACAGGCGGAGGATTAGCCAAAGTGAGCCACAGCGCCAGCCCCTGAATATGTCTATTATGAATGCACTTCAAAAAGCTCAGGGAAAATGAAGCTAAAAGATGACATTATTTTGGTGTGAATATTGAAATTAATTCTTTTTTATAACACATAGTACATAAATGTGTTTGAAATCTTGTATGCATTGACTTCAAAATTTATTACAGCAAAGCAGACTTTTTTCATGACACTTTAAAGTACCCTTGTTTACATGCATATAGATGTCTCAGAAGACAATATAGGAGACTTTTTTTTTTTTTTTTTACAGGCAGAGTGGATAGTGAGAGAGAGACAGAGAGAAAGGTCTTCCTTTTTGCCGTTGGTTCACCCTCCAATGGCTGCCGCAGCTGGCGCGCTGCGTCCGGTGCACCGCGCTGATCCGAT
The DNA here is from genome assembly GCF_033115175.1 of Lepus europaeus. NCBI lineage: Eukaryota > Metazoa > Chordata > Mammalia > Lagomorpha > Leporidae > Lepus > Lepus europaeus. The sequence continues at coordinate 29,588,150 of NC_084849.1, forward strand.
GGCCGGAGCCAGGTGCTTCTCCTGGTCTCCCATGGGGTGCAGGGCCCAAGGACTTGGGCCATCCTCCACTGCACTCCCTGGCCACAGCAGAGAGCTGGCCTGGAAGAGGGGCAACCGGGACAGAATCCGGCGCTCCGACCAGGACTAGAACCCCGTGTGCCGGTGCCGCAAGGCGGAGGATTAGCCTAGTGAGCCGTGGCGCTGGCCAATATAGGAGACTTTTAAGAGTAATGTGTTCTGGGGGACCTGTGCTGTGGTGCAGCATGTTAAAGCCCTGGTCTGAAGTGCCAGCATCCCAAAAGGGCACTGGTTCTAGTGCCAGCTGCTTCTCTTGCGATCCAGTTCTCTGCTGTGGCCTGGGAAAGCAGTGGAGGTTAGCTCAAGTTTTTGAGCCCCTGCACCCACTTGGGAGACCTGGAAGAGGCTCCTGTCTCCTGGCTTCAGATTGGTGCAGCTCTGGTCATTGTGGTCAATTGGGGAGTGAACCAGCAAATGGAAGACCTCTCTCTCTCTCTGCTTCTCCTTGTCTGTGTGTGTAACTGCAATAAATCTTTAAAAAAAGAGTAATATGATCTGGGAAATATAACTAGTATAGACAGAAGGGGTAATGTTTTCATTTTATGCTCTTCTGCAGTATTTAATAGCTAGTATGTGCATTATTGCTAAACAATTATTTTTTAAGGTAGAGACGGGGAGAGAGAAATATCCCATTACTAGTTCATTCCCCAAATGGTTGTGATATCTAGGGTAGCCCAGGATGAAGCCAGGGACAAGAAACCCTATCTGGGTCTCCAACACAGGTTGTGGGGATCCAAGCACTTGGGCCATCTTCTGCTGCCTTCTCAGGTGCATTATCAGGAAGCTGGATTACCAGGAAGCTGGAACAGAAGAGTAGCCAGGACTGATATCAGGCTTTCTGTTATGGGATGCTGGCGTTGCAAGCAACAGCTTAATCTGCAGAATCACCATTCTGCCTTCATACATTATTTTTATAATGTCTCCCTTTATAACATCTCTTTTAAATAGTCAGGTGTCCAGTAATTGGGTGTATGTATATTTATTATAGTTACATCTTCCTGTTGAATTGACCCCTTAATCTTAGTGCCCTTGTTTTTCCCTTTTAATGGTTTTTGTGACAATGTCTATTTTGTCTGAAATTAGGGTGACTACACTTACTGATTTTTGGTTCCCATAAGCATGTATACCTTTTCCATCCTTTAATTTTCTGACTGGGTTTCTTGGTGAGATGTGTTTCTTGTAGGCAGCAAATAGATGGGTCTTTTTTTTTTTTTTTCATATCTTTTTTTTTCTTTGACAGGCAGAGTTAGACAGTGAGAGAGAGACAGAGAGAAAGGTCTTCCTTCTGTTGGTTCACTGCCCAAATGGCTGCTATAGCTGGCATGCTATGCCGATCAAAGCTAGGAGCCTGGTGCGTCCTCCTGGTCTCCCATGTGGGTGCAGGGCCCAAGCACTTGGGCCATCTGCCACTGCCTTCCTGGGCCACAACAGAGAGCTGGACTGGAAGAGGAGCAACTGGGACAGAATCCAGTGCCCGAACTGGGACTAGAACCTGGGGTGCCGGCTCCGCAGGCAGAGGATTAGCCTAGTGAGCCATGGTGCTGGCCACTCTCTTTCTCTTTTTCTCTTTCTCTATTTTCTTTTCTTCTCTCTCTCTCTCTCGCTTTTGTTTGAATGCTTAGGCAGCCTAAGCCCCAGAACATGTGATGTTCTGGGAATCTTGGGGCACCTCACAGTCTTACATGGATATGCAATTCCCTGTCAGTCCTCCCAGCCACACTCGGGTGCCTCCTCTCAGCTGGTTACTGGGTTTGTGGACACAAGCTGTGGCAGTTTTCTTCTTAGCTCTTCCTTGAGATTGCACTCTCCACTTTTCTTAAACTTTTTCCCCTTAGACTAGAGCAGTAAGCTCCCTGCCTATTCTGCCATCTTGGAATCTCATGGTCTTATATTTAGATTTTTAACTCACCATGAGTTAACTTTTCTATAATGTAAGAGGTGTGGGGTTATATTTTCAGACTTCTGTATATGGATAATCAGTTTCTTTACTGCTTGCTAAAGAAATTCTTCTTTTTCCACTGCATTTTGATTCCTTTGTTAAAGGTGAGTTGCCTGTGGAAATGTGGGCTTATTTCTGTGCTGTCTATTCTGTTACACTGAACTATGTGTCTGTTTATAAGCCAGTGCTTTCATGTTTCTGTAATTTGTCTTGAAATCAGATATTGTAATTCCTTCAGATTTATTATGTTTTTAAAGATTGCTTTGACCATTTGAGGGTTTTCTGGTTTCAAATGAATTTGAATTTGTTTTCTCTACTTCTGTAAATAATTTATTTTCTTTTTAAGAAGATTTATCTATTTCAAAGGCAGAGTGACAGATACAGTAAAAGAGTTCTTGAATCTGCTAGTTCACTTCCCAGACACCAACCATTGCTGGGGTTGAGCCAGGTCAAATCCAGCATCTGGAGCTCCATCTAGATCTCCCACATTGTTGGCAGGGACCCAGGAAGTTGGATCATCTATTAATGTGCTTTTCCAAGCACATTAATAGGGTGCTGGATCAAAAGTATAGCTGTCAGGACTTGAACACTTGTTCTGATATGGGATACTGGCATTGCAAGTGGCAGCTTAACGCATTGTGCCATAGTGCTAAGCCCTCTATGAAGGATTTCATTGATGCTTTGATGATAATTGCATCAAATGTGTATATTGTATTGGATAGTATAAAAATTTCAAAGATACAAGTTTTTTCAGTATTGGAATGTTAGACAGCTTTCCAATTGTTATATATTTAATTTCTTTCATCATTGCTTTGTGATTTTGTTGTAGGAGGCTTTCAAATCCTTAGCTGAATTTATTGTAAGATATTTTATGTTCTTGTCGTACTTGTAAATATATTCTTATAATTTTTCCCAGTGAGTTCACTGTTATGTACAAAAGTCGTACTGATTTTGTTTTTATATTATATTGCCAATTTTACTGATTTCATTCATCAGTTCCAGTTCTCTTCTCCTAATAGACCTGTGTTATCTACTACCTGAAATATAAATTTGAATTCTTATTTTCCTGTTTGAATAGATACTATTCTTCTCTTTGATTTCATTCATTTGTATCATTTCCTATTTTTATTAATCTAGCTATAGAATTACCTTTTCCTATTTGAAGAATCAGCTCTTCATTTTTATCAGTTTTAATATTGCTTAAGGTTATTCCTTATTTGCTTCTGCTGTGATAGTTATTATTTACTTTTCTGTACTGCCCTTGGATTTGACTCATTCTTGTCTTTCTGGGTCTTTGAGAAGGATAATAGTTGCTTATTTCTTCCTTGTGTTTCTAGATGTTTTGGCCATTTGAAGTCATAGTTTTTAGTTTCTACATTTCTCTGATAATTGGATCTTCTATGTGATTGCAGGACATGGTGGAAGCAATGAGGATGTATTGATTTACTAATAAAATACCACAGAGGATATGATTTAAGTCATGGAGATTTACTTCTCAGTGCTGTGGAGGTTGCAAATGTAAGATCGAGAGCATAAGAGGCTTCGTTTTTCCATATGCCATGCTCCTGATGAGCCTCACACATATGCTATCACTTGATTTGCTTTAAAGCACTTTCTCTTAGAGTCTCATTAGTTGTGAGCACTTCAAGGTATGAGTTTTTAGGGAGGCACATTTCAGTCCATGACCATAAAAGGGCCCTATGTTTTGCATCATAGACAGCCATCTCTGGAGGGGACAGAGAATTTGAAATGAGTGTTAGGATTTCTCATATTATTACTTTTTTTTTTTTTTTTGACAGGCAGAGTTTAGTGAGAGAGAGAGACAGAGAGAAAGGTCTTCCTTCCGTTGGTTCACCCCCCAAGTGGCCGCTACAGCCGGTGCACTGTGCTGATCCAAAGCCAGGAACCAGGTGCTTTTCCTGGTCTCCCTTGTGGGTGCAGGGCCCAAGGACTTGAGCCATCCTCCACTGCCTTCCCGGGCCACAGCAGAGAGCTGGATTGGAAGAGGAGCAACTGGGACTGAATCCGGCACCACAACCAGGACTAGAACCTGGTGTGCTGGCGCCGCAAGGCGGAGGATTAGCCTATTGAGCCGCGGTGCCGGCCTCTCTCTCTTTCAAATAAGTAATTTAATTTAGAAAAATAAATATACCCCAGTCTCTAACATATCTCTAAAGCTCCCACCTACTTGATCCCTTGATTCCCAGATTGTGTTCACAGTGTGCTTTCACAGAAAACTGGAATTGAATCAGGAGTGGAGTTGGCACCCAAATCCGTTCATTATGGAATGTGAATGTCCATAGCAGCATCTTAAAAACTTCGCCAAATGCCCACTCTCAAATTTGCTTCAGGATGGACAACAATGTTCTGTTGAGAGTGGTGATATTTACACACGACTAAAATCCGTGTAAAATATGACTTCCCTTCTCTAGGATACATTGCATCTTTTTTTAGAAGATGTGGATATAAATTCATGATAAATTAATAGTGTAGTAGAAGGTGGTTCTAAAAACATTACTCTGGATGGCCTCGTTAGGAATGATGATATTAAATTTATCTGTCTTCTTAAAGAATATAAAATAAGTAAATATATAACTAAGTATGGTCATACAGAAGTGAAGACTAATACTTTTATTAGTGATGAATCAAAAATCTGATTTCAGGTCTTATTTTTTTCTAGTATTAAGTTTTTTTTTTAAATTGATATAGGGTAAACATGAACATGGGAGATTTTTTCTCTCTTTTATGTCTTCTAGTTCTTTAATGTTGTGTAGTTTTCATTGTAGAATTCTTTCACCTCCTTGGTTAAATTTATTCCAAGGTATTTGATTTTCTTTGGAGCTATTGTGAATGGTACTGATCTTAAAGTTCTTTCTTGTGCATGGCATAGTCTGTGTACTGATTTTCTGTGTTACCTTTATATCCTGCCACTTAACCAAACTCATTCCAAAAGTCTTCTTTAAATATCTGGTAGATGGGTCGGCACTGTGGTGCAGCAGTTTAATGCCCTGGCCTGAAGCGCCTGCATCCCATATGGGTGCTGGTTCGAGACCTGGCTGTTCCACTTTTGATCCAGCTCTCTGCTGTGGCCTGGGAAAGCAGTAGAAGATGGCCCAAGTCCTTGGGCCCCTGCACTCTTGTGGGAGACCTGGAGGAAGCTCCTGGCTTCTGACTTCAGATCAGTGCAGTTCCAGCTGTTGCAGCCAGTTGGGGAATGAACCATCGGATGGAAGACCTCTCTCTGTCTCTCTGCCTCTCCTCTCTGTATAACTCTGACTTTCAAATAAATAAATAAATCTTTAAAAAAAAAAGTCTGGTAGAATTCAGCAGTGAAGCCATCTGGTTCTGGACTTTTTTTTTTTTTTTTTGACAGGCAGAGTGGACAGAGAGACAGACAGAAAAGTCTTCCTTTGCCATTGGTTCACCCTGCAATGGCCTCTGTGGCTGGTGCGCTGCGGCTAGCACACTACGCTGATCCGAAGGCAGGAGCCAGGTGCTTCTCCTGGTCTCCCATGGGGTGCAGGGCCCAAGCACTTGGGCCATCCTGCACTGCATCTTAGGCCACAGCAGAGAGCTGGCCTGGAAGAGGGGCAACTGGGACAGAATCCAGCGCCCCAACATGGACTAGAACCTGGTGTGCTGGTGTCCCAAGGCAGAGGATTAGCCTATTGAATTGTGACGCCGGCCTGGACTTTTCTTTGTTGAAGGGTCTTTATTACTGATTCAGTTTCCATCTTGTTTATTGGCCTGTTTAGATGTTCTGTATCTTCATGACTAATTTTGGTAGATCTTATTTTCCTAGGACTCTATCCATTTCTTCTTGGTTTTCTGGTTTGTTGGCATACAACTCTTTGTAAGAATTTCTTATGATTCTTTTTATAACTGTTGTTAACATTTCCTTTTTCATCTCTGATTTTATTGATTTGGTTCTTTTTTTTTGTTAGTTGCGCCAATGATGTATCAATTTTGTTTAGTGTTTTGAAAAACCAGCTTCTCATTTCATTGATTTTTTTGTGTTCTTTTATTGGTTTCAATTTTGTTTATTCTTTTCTAATTCATGCATGTATTCCAATAGTCTCTTTGTGGAGTCTTGGTTTCCCTATATATAAGATCCTGTCATCCGCAAACAGGGATACTGTTAGTTTCTCCTTTATAATTTGTATTTCTTTTATTTTCTTTTCTTTTATTATTGCTCTGGTTAAAACTTTCAGAACTATATTGAATGTCTGGTGAGAGTGAGCAACTTTATCTGGGTCTAGTTCTTAGGGGAGATGCTTCCAAGATTTGCCATATATCACCTTGATTTTGTTAAGGAATGTTCTTTCTACACCCAATATGTTTACAGTTTTTATAATGAATGTATTTTGTGTTTTATCAAATGCTTTTTATGCCTCTATTGAAATCATTATATGGTTTTCATTCAGTTTGTTAATGTGATGTATCACCTTTATTGTTTTGCATATATTGAGCCATTCCCTCATAGCAGTGATAAATCCTTCTTGGTCTGTGTGAATGATCTTTCTGATGTGTTGTTGGATTCGATTAGCAAGTACTTTGAAGAGGATTTTTACATCTATGTTTATCAGTGGTATTGTTCAATATTTCTCTTTCTTTATTGTATATTTTTTTCTGGTTTTGGAATGGAGGTAATGCTGTTCTCATTGAGGAGTTTGAGAGAATTCCCTAATGTCAGGAGACCAGAGCTTCTTACAGGTCTCTCACATGGGTTCAGTGGCCCAAGCATTTGGGCCATCGTATGCTGCCTTTTTAAACACATTAGCAGGGAACTTGTAGTTCAAGGATATAGAACCCAAAAGTCCCTTTTATGGGTGGCCCTTGAGAACTAATTTTACATATGTCCCAGGTAATTTAGAAGGCATGTGAGCCCCTAGAATGAAGAAGACACAGAGAACACAAGGACAGCACCTACAGAATTTATTTAGGCTGATTTTAGTATACCTTTCATTGGAGAGGGTCCCATAAAAGATGGGCTGATTTGTAGTATTATTGAAAATTAATTTTTGAAATGAGCCATGCATTGCACCATAACCCAAGAAGATCTATTAGGTGTTAGCCTTGTATGTTCTTCACAAGTGTATCAAATAGTCTCCTTCAGTAAGGATGTATGCTTGTTCTCCTAAAAAAGTTCGGTGCAGTTAAATTCTTTGTAAAAATTGTGTCTGATGCCAAACTCAATGAGGTGCCCATGTATACCCTAGAAGAAATGTCTTTTCAAGGTGAAAGCAAGCTGAGCCTGAGGAGCTTTTAAAAAAGCTTTGAGCAAAACACATTTTTCTTGCTTGTAATAGCCAAGAAATGTCATTTACCTATTGAGAGGCATCAGATATGTTAATATGAGATATAAGGCATTGTAGACATAATGGATGCCGTATAACATTAAGATTTTAGTCATCTACCATGAGGTGCCATTTATTTTTTCCAGATTTAACAGGTAAATGAGTTTGCCAAATGGTGAAAGTTGGAATAAAAAGCTTTTATTAATTAAGTGTAATGTAATAATTTTTCCCCAGAAAACTTTTACTTAAGGAATACAACTTTGATATATTTCATAATTAGAACTTTAGGAACATGTTGATTCTTCCCACTGTACCCACCATTCCACTCTCACTCCTCTTCCCAGTCTGATTTTTTACTAACATCTGGTTTTTAATTAATTTTATAGACAAGATAAGAGCTCAACAAATAGTACAGAAAAAAATTAACTGTTCCTCAGCAGTTGAGAAAAGGGCTGTTCAAAGTCATTACTTCTCAGTGTGTCAATTTCTCTTCTATAGATTACAATTTAGGTGCTCCATTTGTTATCACAGGTCAGGAAGAACATACTACATTTGTCCTTTTGGGACTGGCTTATTTCACTCAGTATATTTTCCAGCTTCATCCATTTTGCTTCAAGTGACTCAGGTTTTTTTTTTTTTTTTTTTCTTAACCCTGCGTAGTACTCCATGGTGTCAATATCCCATAACTTCTTTGTCGCATCTTCAGTTGAAAGGCATTTGTGTTCATTCCATATCTTAATTATTATTAATTCAGCTGCAATAAACATATGAGTACAGATAACTCTTTTCCCACATCTTTGCCAGCATTTGTTTGTTGATTTCTGTATGAGAATCATTGTAATGGGGATATGAAACCTCCCTGTGGTTTTAATTTGCATTTCTCTGACAGCTCGTGATCCTGAACATTTTTTCATGTGTCTATTGGCCATTTGGATTTCCCCTTTTGAAAAATGCCAGTTTGGGTGTTGGCACAATGGCATAATGGGTAAGGCTGCTGCTTGCAGTGTTGGCATCCCATATGGGCACCAATTTGAGTCCTGATGCTACACTTCCAATTCAGCTCTCTGCTATGACTTGAAAAAAATAGCAGAAAATGGCCCAAGTCTGCGGGTCCCTGCAGCCATGTAGGAGACCTGGAATAATCTCCTGCCTTCTGGATCTGGATCTGTGAAGCTCTGGCTATTTTGGCCAGAGCTCTCTCTGTCTCTCTCTCTGCCTCTGCCTCTTTATAACTATTTCAAATAAAATAATATAATAAATAATATAATAAAAATATTAAAAAATAATAAAGATGCCTGTTTAAGTCCTTTGCTCATTTCTTAAATGGGTTGTTTTTTTGTTGTTGAGTTTCTTGATCTCTTTATATATTCTGGTAATTAATCTTTTATCAGTTTCATAGTTTGCAAATAATTTCTCTCGTTCTGTTGGTTGCCTCTTCACTTTGCTGAGTAGAAGTGTTTCCCCTGGGAATGTTTTGCAGGGTTTCCCCAATGTTATCTAATTATTTAATGGTATCTAGTCATAGATTTACCTCCATTTTGGGTAGATTTTTAATATAATAAAATTCAATACATGAAGACATTGAGTTTCCATTTATCATGCCATCTTAGCTAATTTATTTTGGGAATCTATGAATTCCTATTTTCTCTAGACAAGTTCTGACTTAAGAACTATATTTTATTACTCACCCTTTCAGACTATCTCTTCCAACTGTCGGATTTGTTTTTTTTTTTTTTTTTTTTTGGACAGGCAGAGTGGACAGTGAGAGAGAGAGACAGAGAGAAAGGTCTTCCTTTTGCCGTTGGTTCACCCTCCAATGGCCGCCGCGGTTGGCGCGCTGCGGCCAGCGCACTGCGCTGATCCGATGGCAGGAGCCAGGTGCTTCTCCTGGTCTCCCATGGGGTGCAGGGCCCAAGGACTTGGGCCATCCTCCACTGTATTCCCTGGCCACAGCAGAGAGTTGGCCTGGAAGAGGGGCATCCGGGACAGGACCGGTGCCCCGACCGGGACTAGAACCCGGTGTGCCGGTGCCGCAAGGCGGAGGATTAGCCTAGTGAGCCGTGGCGCCGGCTAAACTGTTGGATTTTTTGACTACACTTGACTATTGAAAATTAGGCAATACTGTAGTTAAGTGAAATATACCAAGTAAACTATTTTTCTTCTGATACATATTTTGGAACTGATCAAAAATTTGTATTGAGTACCCTGTTTAAATTTAGTAGGAATCCAGGGTAAGACTATTGTTCACGCTACTGATTACATCAGGAAACTTTGTAAATAATGCATACAGAACCAGAGAAAGTTGATGTATATCTCATGCTGTCGAGAATAAGAATCAGTATCTTTGTTATCTTTTTTAATTATACCATTTAAAATAAATTTTAGATTTCCAAATGGATCAAATTATGCGCTTTTTAGAAATATATACATATATACAAGTGTAGTTTATACCTTTTCATTTTTCTGCTTTATCTAGATTCTTAAAAAGATTTATTGGGGCCAGTGCTGTGGTATAGCAGTTAAAGCCTCCACCTGTAGTGGCAGCATCCCATATGGGCAGTTGTTCATGTTCCAGCTGCATCATTTCCAATCCAGCTCCGTGGTAATGTGTCTGGGAAAATATGTCCCAAGTCTTTTAGCTTATACACCCATGTAGGAGACCCAGAAGAAACCCCTGGCTGCTGGTTTCAGATTAGACCAGCTCAACATGGCAGCTATTTGAGGGTTGAACAAGCAGATGAATGATCTCTATTTCTCTCTCTCTCTGGAACTCTGCCTTTCAGATAAGTAGTTTTTAAAGAAGATTTATTTATGTATTTGAAATAAATAGTTTGAGATCATCCATGCATTGATTCACTTGCCATAATGGCTACTATGGCCAGAGGTGGGCCAGAATCTAAGAGCTGCATCTGGGTCTGCCATGTGGGTGGTAGAGGTGCACACACTTGTGCCATCTTTTGTTGCTTTCCCAGGAGCAGTAGCAGGGAGCTGGCTCAGAAGTGGAGCCACTAATACACAAAATGGCATGCATATGGGATGTCAGCATTGTTCTTTCCCATCATAGCATCACAGAAGGTTTCTGGTCTTTCCTCCGAACACTTCTAGATTCTTCTCCTTAACATTGCTCATTTATGAGTCAATATTGTCCCTCTTTTAGCCTGCTGTTCAATACCCCTTGGCAGATTCTGGCCATTTGTGACCTGAAACTCCTGTTTCCCTCTAGTTTGGGTATTTTTTATAGCCTTTAGAACATAGATTTGACTCCCTTTTGAATGCTTCTGTGTGGCTGCCCAGTGCTCAGTAAGTCTAAAAAGAAACCAGATCCTTGGGGCCAGTGCTGTGGCATAGCAGGTAAAGCTACCACCTGCAGTGCTGGGATGCCAAATGGGTGCTGGTTTGAGACCCAGTGGCTCCACTTCTGATCCAGATCTCTGCTATGGCCTGGGAAAGCAGTAGAAGATGGCCCAAGTGCTTGGGCCCCTGCACCCTCATGGGATACTTGGAAGAATCTCCTGGCTTCTGTCTTCGGATCAGTGCAGCTCTGGCCATTGCGGTCATCTGGGGAGTGAACCAGTGGATGGAAGACCTCTTCCTTTTTCTCTGCCTCTTTTTTCTCTATAACTCTTGACTTAAAAAAAAAAAAAAAAAAAAAAAGGAAACCATATCCTTCTTTCCTCTCTCATACCCATATGTAAAATACACAACTGTCAGTGTTGTTATGTGACAGAATTGATATGTTGACCAAAAATGTTCTATCACAGGTGATGATAACATTTGAAGACCTCGCTGTGTACTTTACCTGGGAAGAATGGCAGAATATGAACAAAGCTCAGAAAATCCTGTACAAGGATGTGATGCTAGAGACTTACAGCAGTCTGTTCTCCTTGGGTGAGTGACATCCATCACAAGCTGAATGGCAATATTTTCTTGCTATTTGACAAATAAGTGAACACTTCATAAAATTTAATAATGGGCAGGTATAGAATTTAAGTCCATGAATAATCTGAATACCTGCCATCGAGGAAAGGATTCATATTGGAACATCTGCTGCATAGCTCCTAGACCAAGCTGTACTCCTGTAGTTAACCCAAGATAGATTTAACAAAGTCTTACATTGTTTCTATTAATAGGACAATGCATTAGCAAACCTGATTTGATCTTCAAGTTGGAGCAAGGTGCAGAGCCATGGATGATGGAAGAATGTCTAAATCAGAGCCTTCCAGGTCAGTTTGCACATAATGGGCAGGGGGCCAAGGCAGAAAGAGTGCAACAGGTCTTGACTGGTGCTCTTTCCATGAATTATTACCAAGTCTTACTCCTGATGACAGCTGGTTTTGTGCACCAGACACTCAGACACAGAGTATCTAGGGGTACCAGTATTTCTCCAACTCTTTTGTTCTTGGGTGAAGATATTCTTTGATTTCAAACAAAACAAAACAAAACAAAAACAAAAGCCCTTCCAATCCTCTTCTGATGTTACTAAGGCATTTTTCTAGTTTAGATACATTCCTCAAATGCTAATTTGTCCTCTTATACACTTACATACCTTTTTCTTCATCTAGTTATTAATTCCTTTGGTGCTCATTAACTGGGTAATTTATAGACATTTGTTACTTACTTATCTCTCAGATTGAGTTTCCAATCATGGTTTTGCCCAGGCAGAAAACTTAATACTTTAGTATCTCAGGACTGAACCACTAAATGCTGTCTCTTTCTTGTCCCTTCTTTTATTTTTATTTTTTTCTCTGTGACTATCAGATAAATAAGGAAATGGTAGGTTGTTGGTAGAAAATGGAAGGTTGTCATTTTAAAAGTGAGCCTGTGGCTGACAACTCCCTGTTTCATTCTCTCTTTGTCTCATTCTCTGTCTCTCTGATTCTTAAGTAAGTAAATGCTACAAGGTGGTCATGAATAAGCCTCTATGCTGACATCAGAAATCATGGAACTAAGCATGAAAATCATGGAGCTAAGCATAAAAATAAGTGATTCTAGACTCATTAAGAAAGTCATGGGATTCTGAGTCCCAAGGTCAAGTAACCTCATTGTTTCATATTTGTTTAAGAGTAGAGCTTGAAGTATGAATTTTCTTATTTTTCAGTATCATTGAAAAACAAACAAACAAACAAAAAAGATGTGAAAGGCATAGGAAGTAAAGTCTTCTATGAAAATAGGAGAAAACTGATCAAGAGCCTTAGAAACTCAAATTACCGGCCGGCGCCGCGGCTCACTAGGCTAATCCTCCGCCTTGCGGCACCGGCACACCGGGTTCTAGTCCCGGTCGGGGCACTGATCCTGTCCTGGTTGCCCCTCTTCCAGGCCAGCTCTCTGCTGTGGCCAGGGAGTGCAGTGGAGGATGGCCCAAGTCCTTGGGCCCTGCACCCCATGGGAGACCAGGAGAAGCACCTGGCTCCTGCCATCGGATCGGCGCGATGCGCCGGCCGCAGCACGCCTACCGCGGCGGCCATTGGAGGGTGAACCAACGGCAAAAGGAAGACCTTTCTGTCTCTCTCTCACTGTCCACTCTGCCTGTCAAAAAAAAAAAAAAAAAAAAAAAAAAAAAAACAAAAAACCTCAAATTACCATAGAGGAGTGTTTATAGAAAGAATTGAGCGGAGATAACCAGGGATGGTAATTTCAGAATGAACTAGAAAACATTTTTTTACAAAAGTAAACACACCTGGGTTGCAGACACAATTCCATAAACTGGTAAGGAGTATATACCCAAGATGGTACATTGGGACTTTTCTGCACCTGTTGTAGTTCTGAGAAGCTGAAGATGTCAGGTTTCCTTAGGAATAGGAGGCTGCTGTTACGGAGTGCAGAAAAAACAATTTTTCATTTGAAAAATCCCACAAAAGCCATTTGAACATGAGATGGCCATAGATTCAAATCTTGTCCCTTAAATGTGCTCCTGCTTAGAGTACAGAAGCATTTCACTCTTTTCCACCTTCAAGTAAATGATCCAATAAAAATTTCCCATATTTATACTTGCAATATCAGAGAAACACAAAACACAAATTTTATGAAAATAAACTGGAAACAAAGGACAGGGAAAACTTGGTTGCTAGACAGTGGATAAATATTTTTACTAAATATTTGTCCACTCTTTAAAATCACATATACTTGTTTCGTCTTTGTGTACAGTGAAAAGTCAGTAAGAGGAGAGATTTTCTACTAGCTCACTCTGCAGATGCCTACAATAATTAAGTGTGACAAGTCTGAAGCCAAAAGCCTGGGGTTCCTCTAGTTCTCTCTGACGTATTACAGGGGACCAAGCACATGAACCATCATTTGCTGCCTTCCAGTTTACATAAGCAGATGTATTGGAAGCAGAGTAGCCAGGGCTGAAACTTGCACTGTTTTGTGGTAACACGTTACCACAAAAGCCATTCTGCCATACTTTAAAAAAAATTCAGGTAGTAAACAAGATTATGATGAACTTTGGGATATGTATTGATACAAATTAATATATCCATGTATTAGGGAGAAAAAAACCAATATAATGGTCATAAATTAGGATCTTGTACTGATTTTGTTAAAATCTTATGCCACTTGGATAACAAGTAACTTCATTCCCTTTACATGAATATGCTGGATGAAACAGTTATATGTGATTCAGTGACCTGGTTATTTTTTTTCTCCTTTCAGTTTCTATAAAAAGGGATGACCTGACTAGGATCAACCAGGAAAGTCAGGACGAAAATCTGAATCAGGATGTAATGACAAATAATAAGACATCAACTCCCAAGAGAGTTGAATTAAGAAAAACACTTAATTTAAGTTCAAGCCATATTCCAAAAATGAGAAATAGTGAGCATGGAAAAGCTTCTTTCCAGAAATCATACCTCACCATACATCAGAAAATTGAGACAGAGGTGAGACCTCATAAATGTGATGACTGTGGAAAAGCCTTTGACCAGAAGACAAACCTCATAACGCATCAGAGAATCCACAAAGGGGAAAAATCTCATGGATGTAGTGACTGTGGAAAAACCTTTCGCCATAAGTCAAGCCTCATAACACACCGGAGAATTCACACAGGTGAGAAACCTTATGAATGCAATCACTGTGGAAAAGCCTTTGCAGTTAAGTCACAACTCATCATACATCAGAGAATTCATACAGGGGAGAAACCTTATGAATGTAATGACTGTGGAAAAGCTTTTAGCCAGAAATCAAACCTCAATATGCATCAGAGAATTCACATAGAGATGTATGCTTATGAAAGTAATCACTGCGGAAAAGCCTTTGGCCAAAAGTCAGAGCTCATAAAACATCAGAGAATTCACACAAGGGAGAAACCTTATGAATGTAATGACTGTGGAAAAGCCTTTGCTGTTAAGTCACAACTCATCATACATCAGAGAATTCACACAGGGGAGAAACCTTATGAATGTAATGACTGTGGGAAAGCCTTTGCCCAGAAATCAAACCTCATAACACATCAGAGATTTCACAAAAAGGAGTATCCTTATGAAAGTAGTGACTGTGGAAAAGCCTTTGGCCAAAAGTCAGAGCTCATAAAACATCAGAGAATTCACACAAGGGAGAAAACTTATGAGTGTAATGACTGTGGAAAAGCCTTTGGCTATAAGTCAAGCCTGATAATGCATCAGAGAATTCACACAGGGGAGAAACCTTATGAATGTAATGACTGTGGAAAAGCCTTTGCTAGTAAGTCAAAACTCTTCAGTCATCGGAGAATTCACACAGGGGAGAAACCTTATGAATGTAGTGACTGTGGAAAAGCCTTTGGCCGTAAATCACTACTCATTGATCATCAGAGAACTCACACTGGTGAGAAACCTTATGTATGTAATGATTGTGGAAAAGCCTTTGCTAGTAAGTCACCACTCTTAAGACATCAGAGAATTCACACAGGTGAGAAACCTCATGAATGTAATGACTGTGGAAAAGCCTTTGTTGCTAAATCAGATCTCATCAAACATCAGAGAATTCACACAGGGGAGAAACCTTATAAATGTAGTGACTGTGGAAAAGCCTTTGGCCAGAAAGGAAGACTCACTATTCATCAGAGAATTCACACAGGGGAGAAACCTTATGAATGTAATGACTGTGGAAAAGCCTTTGTCCAGAAATCAAGACTCAATACACATCAGAGAATTCACACAGGGGAGAAACCTTATGAATGTAGTGACTGTGGAAAAGCCTTTGGCCAGAAAGCAAGACTTAAAAGGCATCATAGAATTCACATAGAGGAGTATCATTATGAATGTAATGACTGGAAAAGCCTTTGCTAGTAAGTCACAACTCTTCAAACATCGAAGAATTCACACAGGGGAGAAATTCATGAATGCAATGACTGTGGAAAATCCTTTGCCAGTAAGTCACAACACATCATATGTCAGAGAATTTACACGTTCAGAAACCTAACGAATGTAATGACTGGAAAAGCCTTGGCCAGAAGTCAAACCTCAGAACACGTCAGAGAATTCACACAGGGGAGAAACCTTATAAATGCAATCACCGTGGAAAAAGCCTTTGTCCAGAAGTCAAAACTCAGATAGGGGAGTATCCTTCTATGTAATGACTATGCAAAATCCTTTGGCTGTAAGTCAGAAATCTTTATCAGATAGTTCACACAAGGGAGAAAACTCATGAATGTAATGATTGTGGAAAGCATTTTGTTATCAGTTTTAACTCCTCAGACATCAGAGAATTCACGGAATTTCCCTCCCAGTCACAAAAGGGAGAACCTTATGAATATAACAAATGTAGAAAACCTGTTTCATGTAAATTACACCTCTTCAAACAGGAGAATTCACATGAGGAGAAATTTTATATATGTAATTACTCAGAAAGCCATAATTCAACCCTCATTGCACATCATGAAATTCATATTGATTGTAGGTTACCTGGCTGTAATGGTTTTGGAAGGCTGTGGCTGCTGGTGACAGGGTAGTTGGTATTGGCACTACAGCCAAGGATGCTGTTGTTCTTGCTGTTACTGCTGCCCCTGAGGGTGTCTGAATAGGGCTGTGCCTGTGTGGTAGCTGCAGCTGCCATGATATTGACAGTTTCTAGGGATCCAAGTTGTAACAGCCTCAGTTTTTGGAGTTCTTGTTACACTGGCTATTGTTAACCCAGCATATCTGGTTGTATTCATTACCTGCAGTGAGGTGGAGAACTCCTTGGTAGTCATCTCCTCCACCACTTTCTCCACCTTGGTTCTGAAAGCCTCATTGGTTACCTCTAGGGAACCTCCATCATCATAGTGCTGGAAGCCATCACCACCTGGAAACCGTCATCACCTCAGTAGACAATGCAGTTTTCAGGGTTGGCCCAGCCTTGTGGCTGCCTCATTGTATTTCCTCACCAGCTTGTAGGCTTCTCCTGCAGTCCAATGGACAGAATCTCATCCAGAAAGTCCCTGATGTCTGGCAGTGTGAATGCAGCTTTCATTTCTAAGACCACATGATATAGGTCATCCTTCCCGTCCTTGTCAATTTGGTTTTTTATTTTGTCTTTTAGGTCCTCCACAGTGGTTCGATGTCATAAGTGATCTTATTTTATTTATGAGTTTCCTTTGTGTTCAGATGAATATTAGTTAATTTTTTTCAAGTTAGAAATTGTTAGATCTTTATGACAAACATTATACAAAGAACTTATAGCTTCTTATATGTGTTAGAAACAATAGTTCACATGCAGATGTTAAATCCATGTTTTCACTGAACTAGTGATTTGGTTCAGATTTTAGGTGCAGGGGTTAATTATTTCTAAAATGGTATTTGAACAAAAATGTGCTGTTTTATCAATCTTTCAACTAGATTCTTATTCCTGTAAATCAGAACTCCACATTCATTCATTGTTCCCTTTCTCTATTTTCCATTATGTATATCTTTGAGGATGAAAATCTTTGCAGAGAATTCCTGTTTAAACATTACTCTTTTTGGGCTGTTGCTGTAGCAGTGAAGCTGCTGCAGGAAGTGCAGCATCACATATGGGCACCAGTTCAAGTCCTGGCTGCTCCACTTCAAATCCAGTTCTCTGCTATGGCCTTGGAAAGCAGTAGAAGTTGGTCCAAGTCCTTGGGCCCCTGCACCCATGTGGGAAGACCCAGTGGAAGCTCCTGACTCATGGCTTTGGATCAGCACAGCTCTGGCTGTTGTGGCCAACTGGAGAGTGAACCTGTGGATGGAAGATCTTTCTGCCTCTCCTCTGTGTAACTCTGACTTTCAAATAAAAAAAAAAACTTTAAAAAATACCCTTTCCTATGAATTTCTATTGGATATTCCTGTAAGAGATACTACTAAGCTTTTTACCCTCTTCATCTGTTTTTGAATGTATTTCTCGAGGCTAAAGTAATTTATTGTTCAATTAGTTCTTTTTCACTTGGTTGAAGAGCAGAGACAGATTGAGAAAGTGTGTGATTTCCCATCCACTGATTTATAATTCATACGGCACCCTGGGCTGAACCAGATCAAAGCCTGAAGCCAGGAACTCAGTCTAGTCCTCCCACATATGTGGCAGGCATCCAGTCACTTGAGCTATAATTTGATGAATCCCATAGTATCAGGATGGTGAGTTTGATTGCTAAACTAGAATCCAACCACAGCCACTGCAATATGAGATGTGATAAATCCAAACAACATGTTACGTGATGTACCAAATGTGCATCCCTAGTAGACTTATCCTTAATGTCTGTTTTTTAGGTCTGTAGTAATTCTGCCATAATTTTGAGAGTGAGATTACTCTGTTTTGTTCCATAACTTTGCATAAATGTGCTGTGTAATATTTCCAGATTAATTTGCAATTTTTCCTAATAGCCCTTACAGAGTCCTTGCTTTCACAAATTAGCTGAAGTGTGTGACTCCTCAGAAAGATTTAGGGGGTCTGTGTTTAGCAAGCAGACATGTAGCACCAGTGTCCCATATTGGCACTAGTTAAAGTCTTGGGTATTCTACTTCCCCTCCAGCTTCCTGCTAATGTTCCTGGGATAGCCCAAAAGATGTCCCAAGTCCTTGGGTCCTTGCTACTACATGGGAGACATGGAAAAAGTTTCTTTATCCTAGCATTGGGTTGGCTCACATCTGACCTTTGTGACCACTTGGGTTGTAAACTTGTGGCTAGAAGATTATCTTTCTATATCTATGTATCTATGTTGCTGTGGATTCATTCTGAGAGGAGAGGTGTAATGGGGGCTAGAGGCATGGAATCATGACAGACACTGGGAGTTGGGTGAAAGTGGGCTAGAGGTGAACAGCTCACAGAATAATTTCAGTTAGTGCAGCAGCTTATATAGCCGAGGCAGCCAATCCAGGCAAGGGTCGGTTTATGCCGTAACCAATTACTGCCTGTTGCTAGGCAGGATCCTTTGCTAGGTGGGTTCCACCACCATTTCCTGAATAACTAAAGCTCTTGCCAGTGCCATCTTGGCATGGCCTTCTCAGTCCACTATGTGTGTATCCCCTTTCCTTCTCCCCACTCCCTTTGTCTCTAACTCTGCTTAACAAATAAATAATAAAGAAAATTGAAATTTAAGTTATCTGTATTCATTTTTTTATATTACACAGTACATTCATTGTACCCTAGAGTGTGTAATACAGACATTGGTATGGAATGTAGGAAAAGGGACAGATATTCTAAAAGTGTTTACTCCTTAGAGTTCACTTCTCATAGACTATTCCATGGAGGCTGGTCTTGCTACCACGGTAATCAAAGGGAACAGAACATCAGTCAACCAAGGAAAGGTGCTGTAGTTCTGAGCCAAAGCTTCCAACACAGTGTATGAAGCTATGTTTGGCTTGAATAAGAAGGGCCCTACTGCTTCTCTCTTCCTCCATCCTGAATGTAGGTTGCAATCACAAAGATCTCACCCCTTTTCTGTACACTGAAACTCCCTGAACCTTGCTATCAGAGTCCTGAAAAACTGCTCAGGAAAGTAGTTTCTTTAGGGAACTACACCTTGCCATTTTCTCCTTTACTTATCACAAGTAAATAAGACTTTCCAGCAACTTGCAGTTGAAGCTGATGATTCAGGGACATCCCAAATGGTTGGATTTTTTGTGCAGTTTTTGAGGGTGCCAGGAGGCTCCTCTCCCTTTCAGGGTGGAGTTCTCCAGTAACTTGCATGAGGAAGCTGATGGCTTCTCTTTAAACAGAGTTTAATGCTAGTTGTTTTCCATCAGGTTCCTCAATACAGGTCATGTGCTGTGGCAAGGTTTGAAGTCATAAGAGAAACCACAGGCACAAGAGTGGCAGGCTTGAGCTGGATGGGACTTAGTACTAACAGCTGGATCAGAAGGCTTGAACCACATTTCTACTAGGAGCAGGAACTGGAAACCCTGGATTTCTCTGCACATGAAAAGTTTCTATCTGTAACCCTTAAGGACTATGTGCCTTCATCTAGGCCAACAGTGGTTCAGGGGTCAATACAGCAAGTATAAGAGTTAAAAGATAGGAGAGGCGTCATTTTGAGGTCTCAGGAAGAGGAAGAAAATAGCACATAAATTCAACCTGATAAACTGTTGATTCATCTCCAGTAAACAGAGCAGATGCAGAGGAATTGACAGAATGGAGAGGCTTCACCTGACATCCCACGGGGCCTAAGAATGTCCCTGTGGTGAGTCCAACTCATCCTTTCTTGCAGTTACTGAACACAAGACCGTGTCATCAGGATGTGACAGCTGAATATCCTGAGTGGTGTCAGTGCTTTCTTCTTGGAGTCTCTGACCCCTACTAGCTTGAGGTCTTCATCTAACTCAGCACTCTCCTCAGGAGTAGCTCTTACAAGGACATGAAATTTTGCAGATGTGTAGATTGCTGATTTTCTTTTTTTTTTTTTTTTTTTTTAACTTTTATTTAATGAATATAAATTTCCAAAGTATAGCTTATGGGTTACAGATTGCTGATTTTCATGGCACATCTAGCACCTGACGTAACACTTGATTCCATCTATTTTTAGACTGGGCTCTCTCCCCAAGGAAGGACCAGAGTGGAATGTTGAAGAAACTGGGCATCATCCACTGCCACTTGCATCTCAGGCTAACACTGTGGGTTGAAGTGCTAAGAAATTATGTGCCTTGTGCATGGAGTACAGATGTCCACTTTCAGCAATAGAACATGCACATGCATGATTTAAACACATTAACAAAAGGTTTACATGTGGACCCCACAGGGGAACACAGCTCAAGTTTTCCTAGCAGAGAAAAGGCATTAAGTACTTGAGAGGTAGCTGGAGCCAGGAAGCTGCACAAACCCCCCCAGGCTCTCACTGCTTGTGTAGCACTCAGAGGTGACCATGACCAACCTAAGAGCATTGGTGACACTGGTGGCATCTCCTAGTTATGGAGATTCCATAGCCTAGAAGGTTCAGGAGCTCCAGAGATTGTAGATCCACCCCTCCCCTCCCTTATACACAATGGCTATACCATTATTATAAGCATCAGTTTCAGTGTGATCATAAATTTTAGCACTGTTCAGGGGAAGCCACAATGTTTCATCCCTTAACTTCTTGCCTGTGTACAGTAAAGTACAGTAAAGGGTTGTTCCTCCTGAAGACTGTCTGGATCCTGCCTATGATGATCCCAGGTACATGGCACTTAGCCTGCCACACCTCTCCCTAAGTATCAGTACTCTGGGACCTGCACCCATGGCCTTAGGATAAGGCCAGGAGCAGAGCAGGAGCCCAGTCTGTATCATTAACACTGAGGTTTGCTATGTCTGGTATTCTCAAGTTCTGGTCACTGCAGTGTTTGACAGAGTGTTATGTACTTGGGAAGCTACATGAGACTTGAGTGAGGATTTATTATATTAACTTTAGCATGATATGAACAGACTTAAACATTGTTACAAAATAGTGCTGGTGGAAGATCACTTGTAGGAGGTGGAGGCTTACAGGAACTTTGCACCTTGTCCAGCAGGTGACAACAGTGGCTCATCTGGAACATTTGTACCAGCACACCTGTACAGACATGTCTTCCACACCCATGCCCTGGAAAAACCACAGTATTGCTAGAAAGTTTTGATTATTTTGGGGTAGTGAGGGCTTGAAGAGGCTGATCCTGTACCATCTTGACCTGGGCGCACCACTGGGGCAGGGCTGGAAGAGCTCCATGATGTTCCTATTGCACATCACCCCCTCCCTCAGTGTTCTCTGGCAATTAGAGGACACCAGTGTGTCCAAGGACTGACTGAGCTGGTGTTTGTTCTCTAGAAAGAAGGCACCACTTAAGAGTGGGTGGACTCTGGAAACAGGTATGTGGTAGTTGCTCTTTTTTTAATGGATAGCTTTTATTGAATAAATTTCATAAGTACAACTTTTGGATTATAGCTTTTCTCCTCCCCCACTCTCCCACCCTCAAACCATCCCACCTCCTACTTCCTATCTCATCCCATTCTTTATTAGAATTCATTTTAATTATCTTTATATACAGAAGATCGACTCTATACTAAGTAAAGACTTTAACAGTTTGCACACACAGACATACAAAGCATAAAGTACTGTTTGCAGACTAGTTTTATTGTCAATTCTCATTGTACAACACATTAAGGTCTGAGGTCCTACTTGAGCAGCAAGTGCACAGTGATTCCTGTTGATTTAACAATTGACACTCTAATTTATGGTGTCAGTGATCACCTGAGGCTCTTGTCATGAGCTGCCAAGGCTATAGAAGCCTCTTGAGTTCAAAAACTTTGATATTATTTAGAAAAGGCCATAATCAAAGTGGAAATTCTCTCCTCCCTTCAGAGAAAGGTACCTCCTTCTTTTTTGGCCCCTCCTTTCCACCAGGATCTCACAGAGATCTTTAATTTAGGTAATTTTTTGCCACAGTGTCTTGGTTTTCCATGCCTGAAATACTCTCATGGGCTTTTTACTGAGATCCAAATGCCTTAAAGGCTGATTCTGAGGCCAGAGTGCTGTTTTGGGCATCTGTCATTCTATGAGTCTGCTGTGTGTCCTACTTCCCATGTTCGATGTTTCTCTCCTTTTAAATTCTATTATTATTAGCACACACTTGGTCTTCTTTGACACTTAATCCTATCTTTATGATCAGTTATGAATTTAAAATGATCATTTTAACTAGTAAGATGGCATTAGTACCAGCCAACCTAATGGGATTTGGAGACCCATGGCAAGTTTTTAGCTTTACCCTTAAGGGTAGGTCTGAGGGAGTGTGTGCCAAACTGTACATCTCCTTCCTCTCATTTTTAACAGAGATCAATTTTCAGTTGGATTTAAATACTTTTTTAAAAATTTATTTGACAAGTAGAGATATAGACAGAGAGGGAGAGAGAGAGAGAGAAAGGTCTTCCTTCCGATGGTTCACCTCCTAAATGGTTGCTACAGCCAGCATTGTGCCATTCCAAAGCCAGGAGCCAGGTGCTTCTTCCTGGTCTCCCATGTGGGTGCAGAAGCCCAAGCACTTGGGCCATCCTCCACTGCCCTCACAGGCCACAGCAGAGAGCTGGACTGGAAAAGGAGCAACCAGAACTAGAACCCAGAGCCCATATAGGATACCGGCACTGCAGGCAGAGGATTTACAAAGTGATCCACTGCGCCGGCCCCAGATTTAAATATTTAAGCATAATTCTGTTTTAATTACAGCATTCAACCAATGGTATTAAGTAGAAAAAGAAAATACTAAAAAGAGTAAAACAGTAAGCTCTTCCTCGAAAAATAGGACAAGGACTGATCAAGTCATTCCTTCTCATAGTGTCAGTTTCACTTCTACAGGTTTCCTTTTAGGTGTTCAGTTACTTGTCACAGATCATGGAGAACATATGATATTTGTCCCGTTGAGACTGGCTTATTTCACTCAGCATGTTTTCCAGATTCTTCCATTTTGTAGCAAATGTCAGATTTAATTTTTTAAAACCACTGTGTAGTATTCCATAGTGTATATATCCCCTGTTTTCTTAATCCAGTCTTCTGTTGATGGACATTTAGGTTGATTGCATGTTTTCGTTACTGTGAGTGGAGCTGCAATAAACATTGAGTTGCAGGCAGCTCTTTTATTTGCCAATTTATTTCTCTTGGGTAAATTTTGAGGTGTGGGATGGATGAGTCATGTGGTAGAGCTATATTCAGATTCCTGAGATAGCTCCAAACTATCTTCCATAGTGGCTTTAACAGTTTGCATTCCCACCAACAGTGAATTAGTGTGTCTTTCCCCCCACATCCTCACCAACATCAGTTGTTAGTTGATTTCTGTATGTAAACAATTATAACCAAGGTGAGGTGAAACCTCATTGTGGTTTTGATTTGCATTTCCCTGATAGATAGAGATCCTCAACATTTTTTCATGTGTCTATTTAACATTTGAATTTCCTCTTTTGAAAAATGTCTGTTTACGTCCTTAGCCCATCTCTTAAGTGGGTTGTTTGTTTTGTTGTGGAGTTTCTTGACCTCATTGTAGATTGTTATTATTCCTTTATCAGTTGAATAATTTGCAAATATTTTCTCCCATTCTGTAGGTTGCCTCTTCACTTTCCTGATATTTTGATTTTAACTACCCTGTAGTATGTCTTGAATTCTGGCATTGTGATGGCCCTGGCTCTGTTGTTGTATAAGATTGCTTTAGCACAGGGTCTCCTGTGCCTCCATATGAATTTGAGCATCATTTCTTCCAAATCTGAAAAGCATATCTTTAGTATTTTGAATAGTGTCATATTGAATCTGTAAATTGTTTTTGGAATAGTGGGCATTTTCAAGATAATGATTCTTCCATTCAATTAACATGAAAGATTTTTCCACTTTTTTGTATCTTCTATTTCTTTCTTTAAAATTTTGTAATTCTCACTGTAGAGATCTTTGACATCCTTGGTTAAGTTTATTCCAAGGCATTTGATTTTTTTTTTTTGTAGCTATAGTGAATGGGATTGATCTTAGTTCTTCTTTCTCAGTCGTGGCATTGTCTGCACATACAAAGGCTGTTATTTTTGTGTATTGATTTTGTATATTGCTACTTTACCAAACTCTTCTATGAGTTCCAATAATAGTCTCTTATTTGAGATCTTTGAATCTCCTAAATGAAATGTCATATTGTTGGCAAATGGGGATAGTTTGATTTCTTCCTTCCCAATTTGTATCCCTTTAATTTATTTTGCTTGCCTACTGGCTCTGGCCAAAAGTTCCAGTACCATATTGAATAGCAGTTGTGAGAGTGGGTGTTCCTGTCTGGTATCGGATCTCAGTGGGAATGCATCCAATTTTTCCCCATTCAATATGATGCTGGCCATGGATTTGTCATAAATTACCTTGATTGTGTTGAGGAATGTTCCTTCTATTCCCAATGCACTTAGAGTTTTCATAATGAAAGGGTGTTGTATTTTATCAAATACTTTCTCTGCATTTATTGAGATAATCATGTGATTTTTCTTCTGCAGTTTGTTGATGTGCTGTATCGCATTGATAGATTTGTGAATGTTGAACCATCTCTGCATACCAGGGATAAATCTCACTTCATCTGGGTGGATGATCTTTCTAATGTGAAATCTATTGGCTAGAATTTTATTGAGGAGTTTTGCATCTATGTTCATCACAGAAATTGGTCTCTAATTCTCTTCTCTGCTACATCATTTTCAGGCTTAGGAATTAAGCTGATGCTGGCTTCATTGAAAGAATTTGGGAGGATTCCCTCTCTTTCAATTGTTCTGAATAGTTTGAGAAGAAAAGGAGTTAGTTCTACTTTAAATGTCTGGTAGAATTCAGCAGTGGGCTTTTCTTTATTGGGAGGGCCTTTATTACTGATTGAATTTCTGTCTTGATTGTGGGTCTGTTTATATTTTCTATGTCTTCATGGTTCAATTTATATAGGTTGTATATGTGTCCAGGAATCTATGCCATTTTTGCTAGATTTCCCAGTTTGTTGTGATAGGACTCTTTGTAGTAATTTCTGATGACTTTTTTTATTTCTGTGGTGTCTGTTACATTTCCCTTTTCATCTCTGATTTTATTTATTTATTTTTTTGAAAGGCAGAGTTGACTGTGAGAGAGAGAGAGAGAGAGACAGAGAAAGGTCTTTCTTTACCGTTGGTTCACCCTCCAATGGCCTCTGCGGCTGGTGCACTGTGGCTGGTGCACTGTGCTGATCTGAAGCCAGGAGCCAGGTGCTTCTCCTGGTCTCCCATGCAGGTGCAGGGCCAAGGACTTGGGCCATTCTCCACTGCACTCCCGGGCCACAGCAGAGAGCTGGCCTGGAAGAGTGGCAATCAGGACAGATCCGGCACCCCGACCAGAACTAGAACCCAGTGTGCCGGTGCTGCAGGCAGAGGATTAGCCTATTGAGCCATGATGCCGGCTTCTGATTTTATTTATTTGGGTTTTCTTTCCCTTTTTTTGGTGTTGTGCCAATGCTGTGTCAATTTTATTTTTTCAAAAAAAAACTAGCTCTTCATTTTGCTGATCTTTTGTAATGTTTTTTTTTTTTTTGGATTCAATTTTGTTGATTTCTTTTTTTTTTATGTGTGTCTTTTTTTTTAATTAAACATTTATTTAATGAATATACATTTCCAAAGTACAGCTTATGGGTTACAATGGCTTCCCCCTCCCAAAACTTCCCTCCCACCCACAACCCTCCCCTTTCCCACTTCCTCTCCCCTTCCAATCACATCATGATTCATTTTCAATTCTCTTTATATACAGAAGATCAGTTTAGTATATATTAGGTAACGATTTCACCAGTTTGCCCCCATATAGCAACACAAAGTGAAAAAAAAATACTGTTGGAGTACTACTAATAGCATTAAATAAGAGTGTACAGCACATTAAAGACAGAGATCCTACATAATATTTTCTTAAAAAAATTAATATTCTATGCCATTTCCAATTTAACACCAGGTTTTTTTTTCATTTCCAATTATCTTTATATACTGAAGATCGATTCAGTATATAATTAGTAAAGATCTCATCAGTTTGTACCCACGCAGAAACACAAAGTGTAAAAATACTGTTTCAGTACTAGTTATAGGATCACTGCACATTAGACAACACATTAAGGACAGATCCCACATGGGATGTAAGTACACAGTGACTTCTGTTGCTGACTTAACAATTTGACACTCCTGTTCATAGCGTCAGTAATCTCCCTAGGCTCTAGTCATGAGTTGCCAGAGCTATGGAAGCCTTTAGAGTTCGCTGACTTTGATCTTATTCCGATAGGGTCATAGTCAAAGTGGAAGTTCTCTCCTCCCTTCAGAGAAAGGTACCTCCTTCTTTGATGGCCCCGTTCTTTCCACTGGGATCTCACTCACAGAGATCTTTCATTTACGTCATCTACTTCTTTTTTTTTCTTTTCCATGGTATCTTGGCTTTCCATGCCTACAATACTCTCATGGGCTCTTCAGCCAGATCTGAATGTCTTAAGGGCTGATTCTGAGGCCAGAGTGTTGTTTAGGACGTCTGCCATTCGATGAGTCTGCTGTGTCTCCCCCTTCCCATGTTGGAACTTTTTCTCCCTTTTTAATTCTATCAGTTAGTATTAGCAGACACTTGTCTTGTTTGTGTGATCCCTTTGACTCTTAGACCTATCAGAGCCATCGAATGTGAACTGAAATTGATCACTTGGACTAGTGAGATGGCATTGGTACATGCCACCTTGATGGGATTGTATTGGAATCCCCTGGCACATTTCTAACTCCATCATTTGGGGCAAGTCTTATTGAGCATGAACCCAATTGTACATCTCCTCCCTCTCTTTTTCCACTCTTAAATTTAACAGGGATCACTTTTCAGTTAAAATTTAAACACCTAAGAATAATTGTGTGTTAATTACAGAGTTCAACCACTAGTACTAGAACAACAACAACAACAACAAATACTAAAAAGGATAAAGTATTACATTGTACATCTAGAGTCAGGACAAGAGCTGATCAGGTCATTGTTTCTTATAGTGTCCATTTCACTTCAACAGGTTTCCCCTTTGGTGCTCAGTTAGTTGTCACCGATCAGGGAAAACAAATGATATTTGTCTCTTTGGGACTGGCTTAATTCACTCAGCATGATGTTTTCCAGATTCCTCCATCTTGTTGCAAATGACCGGGTTTCATTGTTCCTTACTGCTGTATAGTATTCTATGTAGTACATGTGCCATAATTTCTTTATCCAATCTACTGTTGATGGGCATTTGGGTTGGTTCCAGGTCTTAGCTATTGTGAATTGAGTTGCAATAAACATTAATGTGCAGATGGCATTTTTATTAGCCAAATTAATTTCCTTTGGGTAAATTCCAAGGAGTGGGATGGCTGGGTTGTATGGTAGGGTTATGTTCAGGTTTCTGAGGAATCTGCAGACTGACTTCCATAGTGGCTTAACCAGTTTGCTTTCCCACCAACAGTGGGTTAGTGTCCCTTTTCCCCCACATCCTCTCCAGCATCTATTGTTGGTAGATTTCTGAAGAGAGCCATTCTCACCGGGGTGAGGTGAAACCTCATTGTGGTTTTGATTTGCATTTCTCTGATTGCTAGTGATCTTGAACATATTATCATGTGTCTGTTGGCCATTTGGATTTCTTCTTTCGAAAAATGTCTATTGAGGCCTTGGCCCATCTCTTAAGTGGGTTGTTTGTTCTGTTGTTGTGGAGTTTCTTGATTTCTTTTTAGATTCTGGTTATCTGTAGTATAGTTTGCAAATAATTTTTCCCATTCTGTCGGTTGCCTCTTCATTTTCCTGACTGTTTCTTTTGAAGTACAGAAACTTCTCAATTTGATGCAATCCCAAATGTTAATTTTGGTTTTGACTGCCTGTGCTCCTGGGGTCTTTTCCAAGAAGTCTTTGCCTGTACCTATATCTTGCAGGGTTTCTCCAATGCTCTGTAATAATTTGATGGTTTCGGGTCGTAGATTTAAGTCTTTAATCCATGTTGAGTGAATTTTTGTGTTATGTGAAAGGTAGGGATCTTGCTTCAGGCTTCTGCATGTGGAAATCCAATTTTTCCAGCACCATTTATTGAATAGACTGTCCTTATTCCAGGGATTAGTTTTGGATCTTTAATCAAATATAAGTTGGCTGTAGATGTTTGGGTTGATTTCTGGTGTTTCTATTCTGTTCCATTGGCCTATCCATCTGTTTCTGTACCAGGACCATGCTGTTTTGATAACTACTGCCCTGTAGTATGTCCTGAAATCTGGTATTGTGATGCCTCCAGATTTGTTTTTGTTGTACAAGATTGCTTTAGCTATTCGAGGTTCTGTGTCTGCATATTAATTTCAGCATCATTTTTTCCAGATCTGAGAAGAATGCCTTTGGTATTTTGATTGGTATTGCATTGAATGTATAAATTGCTTTTGGGAGAATAGACATTTTGATGATATTAATTCTTCTCATCCATGAGCATAGATTTCTCCATTTTTTGGTATCCTCTTCTATTTCTTTCTTTAAGGTTTTGTAGTTTTCATCGTAGAGATCTTTAACATCCTTGGTTAAGTTTATTCCAAGGTATTTGATTGTTTTTGTAGCTATTGTGAATGGGATTGATCTTAGAAGTTCTTCCTCAGCTGTGGCATTGCTTGTGTATACAAAGGCTGTTGATTTTTGTGCATTGATTTTATATCCTGCTACTTTGCCAAACTCTTTGATGAGTTCCAGTAGACTCTTATTAGAGTTCTTTGGGTCCCCTAAATAAAGAATCATATCATCTGCAAAGAGGGATAGTTTGAGTTCTTCCTTCCCAATTTGTATCCCTTTAATTTCTTTTTATTGCCTAATAGCTCTGGCTAGAACTTCCAAAACTATATTGAAGAGCAGTGGTGAGAGTGGGCATCCCTGTCTGGTACCAGATCTCAGCGGAAATGCTTCCAACTTTTCCCCATTCAATAGGATGTTGGCTGTGGGGTTTAATATATTGCTTTGATTGTATTGAGGAATGTTCCTTCCATACCCCGTTTGCTTAGAGTTTTCATCATGAAAGGGTGTTGTATTTTATCAAATGCTTTCTCTGCATCTATTGAGGGAATCATATGGTTTTTCTTCTGCAGTCTGTTAATGTAGTGTATTACATTGATTGTTTTGCGAACGTTGAACCATCCCTGCATACCAGGGATAAATCCCACTTGGTCTGGGTGGATGATTTTCTGATGTGTTGTTGCATTCTATTGGCCAGAATGTTATTGAGGATTTTTGCATCTATGTTCATCAGGGATATTGGTCTGTAATTCTCTTTCAATGCTGCATCTTTTTCCGGCTTAGGAATGAAGGTGATGAGAAAGAATTTGGGAGGTTTCCCTCTTTTTTGATTGTTTTGAATATTTTGAGAAGAATTGGAGTTCTTCTCTAAATGTCTGGTAGAACTCAGCAGTGAATCCATCTGGCCCTGGGCTTTTCTTTGTTGGGAGGGCCTTTATTACTGTTTCATTTTCTGTGTCAGTTATGGGTCTGTTTAGGTTTTCTATGTCTTCCTGGCTCAATTTAGGTAGGTTGTATGTGTCCAAGAATCTGTCCATTTCTGATAGATTTCCCTGTTTGCTGGCATACAAGTCCTTGTAGTAATTTCTGATGATTCTTTTTATTTCTGTGGTGTCTGTTGTTACGTTCCTTTTTCATCACTGATTGTATTGATTTGGGTTTTTTCTCTTCTTTTTTTAGTTAGTTGGGCCAACGGGGTGTCAATTTTATTTTTTCAAAAAACCAGCTCCTTGTTTGGCTGATTTTTTGTAAATTTTTTTTGGATTCAATCCTGTTGATTTCTTCTTTGATTTTAATTATTTCTCTTCTCCTACTGGGTTTGGGTTTGGTTTGCTGCAGATTTTCTAGATCCTTGAGATGACTTGAAAGCTCATCTATTTGGTGCCTTTCCAATTTCTTGATGTAGGCACCTATTGATATAAACTTTCCTCTTAACACTGCTTTTGCTGTATCCCATAGGTTTTGGTATGATGTGCTGTTATCCTCATTTACTTCCAGAAAATTTTTGATTTCTCTTTTAATTTCTTTTATGACCCATTGTTCATTCAGGAGCATGCTGTTCAATCTCCATGTGTTTGCATGTGCTCTAGGGATTCCCGAGTTGCTAATTTCCAATTACATTCCTTTATGTTCTGAGAAGCTGCATGGTATGATTCTAATTCTTTTGAATTTGCTGAGACTTGCTTTATGGCCTAGTATGTGGTCAATCCTAGAGAAGGTTCCATGTACAGCTGAGAAGAATGTAAAGTCTTTAGATGCAGGATGAAATGTTCTGTAGATATCTGTTAGATCCATTTGGGCTATAGTGTCATTTAAATCTACTGTCTCCTTGTTGATCTTCTGTTGATCTGTCTATCTCTGAGAATGGAGTATTGAAGTCCCCCAGAACTATTGTATTGGTGTCTAAGTCTCCCTTTAAGTCCCTTAACAAGTCTTTTAAATAAGCTGGTGCCCTGTAATTAGGTGCATAATCATTGATAATCGTTATATCTTCCTGTTGAATGGATCCCTTAATCATTATATAGTGCCCCTCTTTGTCTCTCCTAACAGTTTTTGTGGTAAAGTTTATGTTGTCCGATATTAAGATGGCTATGCCCGCTCTTTTTTCATTTCTGTTGGCATGGTATATCTTTTTCCAGCCTTTCACTTTCAGTCTGTATGAATCATTGTTGGAAAGATGAGTTTCTTGTAAGCAGCAAAAAGATGGGTTTTGTTCCTTAACCCAATCAGCCAATCGGTGTCTTTTAACTGGACAGTTCAAGCCATTAACATTCAATGTGACTATTGAGAAGGAGTAACTTTGCCCTGTCATTTGCCAAAGATATTTTCTAATATATGGTTTGAGACTCCTGTGATCTTTTGCTGTGAGGTTTCCTTCCTTTATCTTCTTTAATATTGGTTACCGTGTTTCTGTGTTTCTCTATGTAACACATCTTTAAGCACCTTTTGCAGGGCTGGACGAGTGGTGACAAATTCTTTCAATTTCTGTTTGCTGTGAAAGGTCTTTATTTCACCTTTATTCACAAATGAGAGCTTTGCAGGATATACTATTCTGGGCTGGCAGTTTTTCTCTCTTAGTTCCTGGGCTATATCTCGCCATTCTCTTCTAGCTTGTAGGGTTTCTGATGAGAAGTCAGCTGTGAGTCTAATTGGAGATCCTCTGAGAGTAATCTGGCGTTTCTCTCTTGCACATTTTAGGATCTTTTCTTTGTGTTTCACTGTGGTGAGTTTGATTACGACGTGTCGTGGTGAGGATCTCTTTTGATCATGTTTATTAGGGGTTCTATGAGCTTCCTGTACTAGGATGTCTCTATCCTTCTCCAAACCTGGGAAATTTTCTGCTAGTATCTCACTAAAAAGGCCTTCTAATCCTTTTTCCCTCTCCATGCCTTCAGGAACTCCTAGAACCCGAATGTTGGGTTTTTTAAGAGTATCCTGTAGATTCCTGACAGTATTTTTTAGATTTCTAATTTCCTCTTCTTTTCTTTGATTTGCCTGTTTCCTTTCCTGTTCTCTGTCTTCTAATTCCGATATTCTCTCTTCTGCTTCACCCATTCTGTTTTTAAGGCTCTCTAATGTGTTTGTCATTTGATCTATTGAGTTCTTCATTTTATTGTTGTTTTTTGTCACTATCAGTTTCATGTTCTACTAGTTGTTTCATTTCATTTTCACGAGAGAGATTTTCTATCCTGTCCATTAAGGATTTCTGTAGTTCAAGAATTTGTTTTTGAGAACTTCTTAATGTTCTTATCAATTTTTTGAGATCCGCTTCTTGCATTTCCTCTATCTCTTCATCTTCATAATCTTGGATTGGGGTGTCTTGTTCATTTTGGGGCATCATAGTGTCTTCCTTGTTCTTGTTACCTCTGTTTCTATGTTTTTTGTTTGGCATGTTGGAGATAATTTATGGTTTTTTTTTTTTTTTGGCTGTGGTGTTTTTTTTCTCGTTATACTATGCCTCTAAGTGGGCTGTCTGCTTTGATGGATCCTTAGAGGCTGTGATGGGTGTGGCCAGAGAGCTCCGCTTGATTCTTCGGGTTTAAGGCTGTGCAAAAAGTGACTCACCCAGATTGTTCTCTCCCTTGCTCCTTGCTGGATTGCTCTCTCTCTCTCTCTCTTTTTTTTTTTTTTTTGACTCAGTTGGGCAGTTATTCAGTACAGGTGAGTGGAATTGAGGGTAGTTGAAATCTGGCCTCTGTGAGTATTCGTTTGATCTACCCCTGGGACCACACAAAGAGTTTATGCAGCCCTCAATGTGTTCTCAAGTTTCACCAAAGTTCCAAGTTACTGAGTTTGTGAACTCCTTGGCGGCGCTTTACATATGTAAAATGGTGCCTGTTCTTTGTTTTGCTCCGTGAGTGAAGAGAGAGGTTTCTGCCTTTGCCCCCCAATGTCTCAGGTTTCTGACGCCTTTGTCTTACCTCCCGCTTGTTCCCGCGCTGGCGAGATTCTGTGGCTCGGCTCCCGTGGTTGGGTTTCCACGCGATGGGCTCCCTGTAGGTTCTCTGTGTCACATCCACTAGATCTGGAAGCGTTTCCTCTGCAGTTTTTTTCTTGAATCTTTTCCTGAGGCTACAGTAATTCCACTTTTATGAAACTTTATTTTCCCAAACTACAGCGCACGTCCTCACTATCTGCCATCTTGGCTCCGCCCCTCCAATTTTGTTGATTTCTTCTCTAATTTTAATTATTTCTCTTCTACTAGTTTTGGATTTGATTTGCTGTAATTTTTCTAGATCCTTGAGATGCATTGATAGCTCATTTATTTGTTGCCTTTTCAATTTCTTGATTAGGCACCTTTTGCTATAAACTTTCCTCTTAACACTGCTTTTGCTGTATCCCATAGGTTTTGATATGTTGTGTTGTTACATTCATTTGCTTCCAGAAGGTTTTTGATTTCTCTTTTGATTTATTCTGTGACCCACTGTTGATTCAGGAGCATGTTGTTCAGTCTCCATGTGTTTGCATATGTTCTAGAGATTCCTGAGTAGCCAATTTCCAGCTTCTTTCCTTTGTGTTCTGAGAAGATGCATGGTATGATTTTGATTGTTTTGAATTTGCTGAGACTTGCTTTATGGCCTAGTATGTGGTCAGTCCTAGAGTAGGTTCCATGCACTGCTGAGAAGAATGTGTATTCTGCAACTGTAGGATGAAATGCTCTGTAGATATCTGTTAGGTCCATTTGGTCCCTAGTGTCACTTAAATATGTTTTCTTGTTGGATTTCTGTCTGGTGATATGTCCATTGCTGAAAGTGGAGTATTGAAGTCCCCCAATACTATTGTATTAGAGTATAAGTCTCCCTTTAAGTCCCTTAACATATCTGTTCAATAGCCTGGTGTCCTGTAATTAGGTGCATATACATTTATAATAGTTACATCTTCCTGTTTAACTGAGCTCTTAATTAGTATATTGTGCCCTTTTTTGTGTCTATAAATTTTTTTTTGTGTTAAAGTCTATTTTGTCCGATTCTAATATGGCTACACCAGCTCCTTTTTGGTTTCTGTTGGCATGGATTATCTTTTTTTAAAAAAAAATTTATTTATTTATTTGAAAGAGTTACACAGAGAGATTTGAGGCTGAGAGGGAGAGAGAGAGATCTTCCTTCTGATTATTCACTCCCCAATCATCTGCAATGTCCATGGCCTTGCTGATCTGAAGCCAGGAACTTGGAGCCTTTCCAGGTCTCCTACACTGGTGCAGGGGCCCAAAGACTTGGGCGATCCTCCACTGCTTTCCCATGCCATTGCTGATCTCTTGATTTGAATTGGAACAGCCAGGTCTCAAACCAGTGCCAATATGGGATGCTGGTACTTCAGTCCAGGATGGTAACCCACTCGTCCCAGCGTTGGCCCAATGCATGGAATACAATTTTTAAACTTTTATCTCTCTCTCTTTTTTAAAGATTTATTTATTTGCAAATCAGAGTTACACATAGAGAGGCGAGGCAGAGAGAAAGAGGTCTTCCTTCCACTGGTTCACTCCCCAGTTGGTTGCAATGGCTGGAGCTGCACCAAGCCAAAACCAGGAGCCAAGAGCTTCTTCCAGGTCTCCCACATGGGTGCAGGTGCCCAGGGACTTGGGTCTTCTTCTACTGCTTTCCCAGGCCAAAGCAGGGAGCTGGATTGGAAGTGGAGCTGCCAGGTCTCGAACTGTTGCCCATATGGGAAGCAGCACTTCAGGTGAGGGTGTTAACCCACTGCGCCACAGTGCCAGCCCACAACTTTTTTCTTTCAATCTGGATACATCTTTGTTGGAAAGTTGTGTTTCTTATAGGCAAGCAAATAGATTTTTTTTATTCCATTTAGCCAGTCTGTGCCTTGTAACGGGGGATTTGAGGCCATTTACATTCAATGTGACTATTCATAAGTAATGACTTTGCCCTGCCATTTTTTTTTTACAGACAGAGTGGATAGTGAGAGAGAGAGACAGAAAGAAAGGTCTTCCTTTTTGCCACTGGTTCACCCTCCAATGGCCGCTGTGGCCAGTGCATCTCGCTGATCTGAAGCCAGGAGCCAGGTGCTTCTCCTGGTCTCCCATGCAGGTGCAGGGCCCAAGGACTTGGGCCATCCTCCACTGCCTTCCTGGGCGATAGTAGAGAGCTGGCCTGGAAGAGGGGAAACCGGGATAGAATCTGGCACCCCAACCGGGACTAGAATCTGGTGTGCCGGTGCCTCAAGGTGGAGGATTAGCCTGTTAAGCCACGGCGCTGGCCACCCTGCCATTTTTTAAAAATTTTATTTTATTTTTATTTTTTTATCTTTTATTTAATTAATATAAATTTCCAAAGTACAGCTTATGGATTACAAAGGCTTCCCTCCCCCCATAACTTCCCTCCCACCTGCAACCCTCCCCTTTCCCACTCACTCTCCCCTTCCATTCACATCAATATTCATTTTCAATTCTCTTTATATACAGAACATCAGTTTAGTATATATAAAGATTTCAACAGTTTGCCCTCACATAGCAACACAAAGTGAAAAAATACTGTTGGAGTACTAGTTATAGCATTAAATAACAGTGTACAGCACATTAATGACAGAGATCTTGCATGATATTTTTTTAAAAAAATTGATTAATTTTCTATGTAATTTCCAATTTAACACCAAGATCTGAGAAGAATGCCTTTGGTATTTTGTTTGGTATTGCATTAAATGTATAAATTGCTTTTGGGAGAATAGACATTTTGATGATGTTGATTCTTCCAATCCATGAGCATGGAAGATTCCTCCATTTTTTGGTATCCTCTTCTATTTCTTTCTTTAAGGTTTTGTAGTTTTCATCGTAGAGATCTTTGACATCCTTGGCTAAGTTTATTCCAAGGTATTTAATTGTTTTTGTAGCTATTGGAATGGGATTGATCTTAGAAGTTCTTCCTCAGCTGTGGCATTGCTTGTGTATACAAAGGCTGTTGATTTTTGTGCATTGATTTTATATCCTGCTACTTTGCCAAACTCTTCGATGAGTTCCAATAGTCTCTTAGTAGAGTTCTTTGGGTCCCCTAAATAAAGAATCATATCATCTGCAAAGAGGGATAGTTTGAGTTCTTCCTTCCCAATTTGTATCCCTTTAATTTCTTTTTATTGCCTAATAGCTCTGGCTAGAACTTCCAAAACTATATTGAAGAGCAGTGGTGAGAGTGGGCATCCCTGTCTGGTACCAGATCTCAGTGGAAATGCTTCCAACTTTTCCCCATTCAATAGGATGTTGGCTGTGGGCTTTTCATATATTGCTTTGATTGTATTGAGGAATGTTCCTTCCATACCCAGTTTGCTTAGAGTTTTCATCATGAAAGGGTGTTGTATTTTATCAAATGCTTTCTCTGCGTCTATTGAGAGAATCATATGGTTTTTCTTCTGCAGTCTGTTAATGTGGTGTATCACGTTGATTGTTTTGAGAACATTGAGCCATCCCTGCATACCAGGGATAAATCCCACTTGGTCTGGGTGGATGATCTTTCTAATGTGATGTTGCATTCTATTGGCCAGAATTTTATTGAGGATTTTTGCATCTATGTTCATCAGGGATATTGGTCTGTAATTCTCTTTCAAGGCTGCATTTTTTCCGGCTTAGGAATGAAGGTGATGCTGGCTTCATAGAAAGATTTTGGGAGGGTTCCCTCTTTTTCGATTGCTCTGAATAGTTTGAGAAGAATTGGAGTTAGTTCTTCTTTAAATGTCTGGTAGAATTCAGCCGTGAATCCATCTGGTCCTGGGCTTTTCTTTGTTGGGAGGGCCTTTATTACTGTTTCAATTTCTGTGTCAGTTATGGGTCTGTTTAGGTTTTCTATGTCTTCCTGGTTCAATTTAGGTAGGTTGTATGTGTCCAAGAATCTGTCCATTTCTGATAGATTTCCCTGTTTGCTGGCATACAAGTCCTTGTAGTAATTTCTGATGATTCTTTTTATTTCTGTGGTGTCTGTTGTTACGTTCCTTTTTCATCACTGATTGTATTGATTTGGGTTTTTTCTCTTCTTTTTTTAGTTAGTTGGGCCAACGGGGTGTCAATTTTGTTTATTTTTTCAAAAAACCAGCTCCTTGTTTGGCTGATTTTTTGTAATGTATTTTTTGGATTCAATCCTGTTGATTTCTTCTCTGATTTTAATTATTTCTCTTCTCCTACTAGCTTTGGGTCTGGTTTGCTGCTGATTTTCTAGATCATTGAGATGAACTGAAAGCTCATCTATTTGGTGCCTTTCCAATTTCTTGATGTAGGCACCTATTGATATAAACTTTCCTCTTAACACTGCTTTTGCTGTATCCCATAGGTTTTGGTATGATGTGCTGTTATCCTCATTTACTTCCAGAAAATTTTTGATTTCTCTTTTAATTTCTTTTATGACCCATTGTTCATTCAGGAGCATGTTATTCAGTCTCCATGTGTTTGTACGTGCTCTAGTGATTCCTGAGTTGCTAATTTCCAACTTCATTCCTTTATGTTCTGAGAAGCTGCATGGTATGATTCTAAGTCTTTTGAATTTGCTGAGACTTGCTTTATGGCCTAGTATGTGGTCAATCCTAGAGAAGGTTCCATGTACTGCTGAGAAGAATGTAAATTCTTTCTGAGTAGTTTGAAAAGTTCTGTAGATATCTGTTAGGTCCATTTGAGCTATAGTGTTGTTTAAACCTACTGTCCTTGTTGATCTTCTGTCCTGTTGATCTATCTCTGAGAGTGGAGTATTGAAGTCCCCCAGAACTATTGTATTGGGGTCTAAGTCTCCCTTTAATTCCCTTAACAAGTCTTTTAAATAAACCGGTGCCTTGTAATTAGGGGCATATACATTGATAATTGTTATATCTTCCTGTTGAATGGATCCCTTAATCATTATATAGTGCCCCTCTTTGTTTCTCCTAATAGTTTTTGTGGTAAAATTTATTTTATCTGATATTAAGATGGCTACTCCCGCTCTTTTTTCATTTCTGTTGGCATGGTATATCTTTTTCCAGCCTTTCACTTTCAGTCTGTGTGCATCTTTGTTAGAAAGATGTGTTTCTTTTAAGTAGCAGTTAGATGGGTTTTGTTCCTTAACCCAATCAGCCAATCGGTGTCTTTTAACTAGATTGTTCAGGCCTTTAACGTTTAATCTATCAATAAGTAGTAACTTTGCCCTACCATGTTTGGGTTTCCTGTGATCTTTTGCTGTGAGGTTTCCTTCCTTTACCTTCTTTCATATTGATGACCGTGTTTCTGTGTTTCTGTGTGTATCACATCTTTAAAGCATCTTTTGCAGGGCTGGATGAGTGGGGACGAATTCTTTCAATTTTTGTTTGCTGTGAAAGGTCTTTCTTTCACCTTCATTCACAAATGAGAGCTTTGCAGGATATACTATTCTGGGCTGGCAGTTTTTCTCTCTTAGTACCTGGGCTATATCTCGCCATTCTCTTCTAGCTTGTAGGGTTTCTGATGAGAGGTCAGCTGTGAGTCTAATTGGGGATCCTCTGAGGGTGGTCTGACATTTCTCTCTTGCACAGTTTAAGATCTTTTCTTTATGTTTCACTGTGGTGAATTTAATTACAATGTGTCACGGTGAGGATCTCTTTTGGTCATGTTTATTAGGGGTTTTATGAGCTTCTTGTACTATGATGTCTCTGTCCTTCTCCAAACCTGGGAAATTTTCTGCTAGTATCTCACTAAAAGGACCTTCTAATCCTTTTTCCCTCTCCATGCCTTCAGGAACTCCTATGACCCGAATGTTGGGTTTTTTAACAGTATCCTGTAGATTCCCGAGAATATTTTTTAGATTTCTAATTTCCTCTTCTTTTCTTTGATTTGACTGTTTCCTTTCCTGTTCCCTGTCTTCTAATTCCGATATTCTCTCTTCTGCTTCACCCATTCTGTTTTTAAGGCTCTCTAATGTGTTTGTCATATGATCTATTGAATTCTTCATTTCATTATGGTTTCTCATCACTATCACAGTTTCTTGTTCTACTAGTTGTTTCATTTAATTTTGATTCCTCCTTTATATTTCATTTTCATGAGAGAGACTTTCTATCTTGTCCATTAAGGATTTCTGTAGTTCAAGAATTTGTTTTTGAGAGCTTCTTAATGATCTTACCAATTTTTTGAGATCCACTTCTTGCATTTCTTCTATCTCATCATCTTCATAATCAAGAATTGGTGTGTGTCTTTTTCATTTGGGGGCATTATAGTGTCTTCCTTGCTCTTGTTACCTTGGTTTCTACATTTGTTTGGCATCTTGGAGGTGTGGGCAGAGAGCTCTGTTTGGTTCTTCAGGGTTAAGGGTGTGCCCAAGGTGACCTACTCAGATTGTTCTCTGGGTTGCTCTCTTGCTCTCTCTCTCTCTCTCTCTTTTTAGACTCAGTTGGGAAGAAATTTACACAGATCACCAGGTTGCCTAGGTTATGGAGCTTGTTTTACATATGTAAAATGTGGCTGCTCTTTGTCTTGCTTGTCTTTGTAAGGTGAGTGGAGAGAGAGGCTAGTGACCCTGCTGGTTCCCCTTATTTATTCACTTTTTTTTCTCTCCTCCAGTCAGCCTGGTGCAGTTTCCCCCCGTGGGACCTCAGACCATGCTCTAAGCTTCCCGGCCAATGTCTTGGGTTACCTTTCCTTCCAGCGCTGGGGCTCAAATTCTGTGGCTGGGCTCGCTGGTTTACCTGCTCTTGCAGCTCCAATCTCATGGCTCCACTCTCGTGGCGTTGCTCGGCGTGGCAGTGGGACACCTTGCTCTCCCTGTAGGTCTTCTGTGTCACATCCACTAGATCTGGAAGAGTTTCCCCTGCAGTTTTTTTTTCTGAGTCTCTTCCTGAGGGTACAGTAACTCCACTTCTGTTAAACTATCTTTTCCTGGGCTGTCGATGCACGCCCTCACTCTTCCGCCATCTTGGCTCCGCCAGGTTTTCAACTGGCTGCTCCACTTCTGATCCAGCTCTCTGCTATGGCCTGGGAAAGCAGTGGAAGATGGCCCAAGTGCTTGGACCCCTGTGCCTCTGTGGGAGACCTGGAAGAAGGTCCTGGCTTCAGATCCATGCAGTTCTGGCCATTGTGACCATTGTCTAAAGTCCCGGGAGCCTGTCCCCCTGCTTCAGGACACTCAGGGAGCAAAGCGGAGAGTGTGGGGCAGAAGAAGTCCCTGGCATGTGGGACCCACAGGCGGCAATGAAGAGGCACAGAAGCAGTGGGTGGCTGGCTCAGGGTATCTCCGCAGACTTCCTGGGATTGTACGTGCAGAGTAAAAGCCGCAGCAAATGTGGGAGAAGGAGCAGTGTGGCCTCTCAGGCTGACTCCGATTGGTGAATAAACTTCATCTGTTCTCAACTCTGCGCCAGAGGGAAGGCCTTATTATTTTATTTTTTTGAGAGGCAGAGTGGACAGTGAGAGAGAGAGAGAGAGACAGAGAGAGGGACAAAGGTCTTCCTTTTGCTGTTGGTTCACCCTCCAATGGCCGCCGTGGCCGGCGCGCTGTGGCCGGCACACCGCGCTGATCCAAAGGCAGGAGCCAGGTGCTTCTCCTGGTCTCCCATGGGGTGCAGGGCCCAAGCACTTGGGCCATTCTCCACTGCACTCCCTGGCCACAGCAGAGAGCTGGCCTGGAAGAGGGGCAACCGGGACAGAATCTGGTGCCCTGACCAGGACTAGAACCTGGTGTGCCGGCGCCACAAGGCGGAGGATTAGCCTGTTGAGCCATGGCGCCGGCCTGCTCTGCCATTTTTTAAAAGCATTTCTAACATATACTTTGAACTCTTTTGATCTTTTACTGAGAGAATTTCTTTCTTTACATTTTTTAAAACAATTTTTATTTATTT
This sequence comes from Lepus europaeus, assembly GCF_033115175.1. NCBI lineage: Eukaryota > Metazoa > Chordata > Mammalia > Lagomorpha > Leporidae > Lepus > Lepus europaeus. Next base: position 29,628,591 of record NC_084849.1, read on the forward strand.
GAGAGTTAGAGTTACAGACAGTGAGAGGGAGAGACAGAGAGAAAGGTCTTTCATCTGCTGATTCACTCCCAAATGGCTGCAATGGCTGGAGCTGCACAGATCCGAAGGCAGGAGCCAGGAGCATCTTCCAGATCTCCCACTTGGGAGCTGGGGCCCAAGGACTTGGGCCATCTTTTACTGCTTTCCTAGGCCATAGCAGAGCTGGATGTCAAAAGAAACAGCTGGGTCTAGAACTGGTGCACATATGGTATGCTGGCTCTGCAGACGGTGGATTAACCTACTGTGCTACAGCGCTAGCCCTGCTTTTACCTTCTTTCATATTGCTGACCATGTTTCTGCATTTCTGTGTGTAACACATCTTTAAGCATCTTTTGCTGGGTTGGTGAATGGTAACAAATTCTTTCAATTTCCGTTTGTTTTGAAAGGTCTTTATTTCATGTTCCTACACAAATGAGAGCTTTGCAAGATATAATATTCTAGGAGGGTAGTTTTTTTTCTCTTAATATTTGTGCTATAACTCACTATTCCCTCCTAGCCTATAGGGTTTCTGATGGGAAGTCTGCTGTGAGTCTAATTGTAGATCCTCTGAGAGTAATCTGATGTTTCTCTCTTGCATATTTTAGAATCTTTCCTTTTGTTTCACTGTGGTGAGTTTGATTACAATGTGTCACGGTGAGGATCTCTTTTGGTCATGTTTATTAGGGGTTCTATGAGCTTCCTGTACTTGGATGTCTCTTTCCTTCTCCAAACCTGGGAAGTTTTCTGCTAGTATCTCACTAAAAGGACCTTCTAATCCTTTCTCTCTCTCCATGCCTTCAGGAACGCCTAGAAACCAAATGTTGGTTTTTTAAATAGTATCCTGTAGATTCCCAACAATATTTTTTAGATTTCTAATTTCCTCCTTTTTTTTTTTTTTGGTTTGACTGTATACTTTCCTGTGCTCTGTCTTCTAAGTCTGATATTCTCTCTTCTGCCTCACTGATTCTGTTTTTTATTTGTTATATCGAATTCTTCATTTCATTTTGATTTCTCTTCAGTGTCTCAATTTCATGTTCTACTACATTCCTCATTTCATTTTGATTCCTCCATAAGATTTCATTTTCACTAGATGTTGTCCTTTCCTGTATGTATTTCTGTAGTTCATGCATTTGTTTTTGATAACTTCCAAATGTTCTTATAATTTTTTTGAATTCCATATCTTGCATTTCTTCTATATTATCATCTTCAAAATTTTGTGTTGGAGTGTCATGTTCCTTTGGTTGTGTTATGATGACTTCCTTGTTCTTGTTTGCATGGTTTTTGTGTTTGTTGTTTGGCATTGTGGAGATATTCTTTGGTTTCTTCTTCTTTTATTTCAGCTGTGGTTGCTTTTCTCATCATACTATGACTCTATATTAAGTGGACAGTCTGCTTTTGTTGAATCTCTAGAGGCTATGATGGGTGTGGCCAGAAAGCTCTGTTCAGTTCTTCAGGGTTAAGTGTGTGCCATTGGTGACACACCAAGGTTTAGCATGGTAAATTTTCTCTCTCTGTTATTCAGAAGGGAAGTAATTCTGCTCAACTGAGTTCTCCTTGGTGGCAATCAATGCCTGAGTGCTAGCCCCAGTGGGTATAATATTCATCTGCTTTGTCCCAAGGACCAAAGGATCTGTGCAGTCCTCAGTGTAAGCTCAGATTCCCCTCAATGTCTCTCACCAGGTAGCCAAGGCCACCCAAGCTTGTGGAATCTTCCACCAAGACTACTCCCATCTAAGCCACACTGTGAGTTCTCTCACACACCCTCAATTTTTTTTTTTACAGTCCTGGATCATAAGCTCCACACATTCACTAGGTCTTAGTCTCTTGTTATTGCTCCCCACCAGAGTCAGGTTTTTCTGCTTGGCTGAGGGTGGGCACAGCCTCAAGCTGGCGCAGCTCTTATGTATGTCCAAAATGATGCCTGCTCTATTGTCTCACTCTCCTTTGTAAGGTGTGTGGAGAGAGAATCATGTCCATAAAATCCCTTTCATTTTTATCTCGCCTGTAGTTAGACTGGTGTACTTTCCCCCATTGGACTTCAAGCCTCATTCCCTCTAGGCTCTTCCTGCTGCTTTTCCACTAGTGTCTTGAGCTACTGCAGTTTCGCCTCACCTCTCTTTCTAGTGCTGGTGTGGAGGAGAAGACTCTCGGCAGCTGGGCTCCCTAGCTGTGGGCACCCATGTCCTACACTTAGATCCACCATGTCCCTCTAATTCTGGAAGAGTTTCCTCTGCAGTTTTTTCCCCTAATTCTTCCCTGAGACTACAGTCTCTCCACTTTTATTAAACTATCTTTTCCTGGACTATCAGTGAGCTACCTCCCTATTCTGCCATCTTGTAACCCCTCCAGGAGCCACATTTTAAAGCTAATTTAGTAAAATCTACAACAGACTCTGCTATCAGAGAAATCACAATGATAAATATGAAAACAGCTCCCAAATGCTGTGGAATAGACTGAATATGGGGCTCACTCCACCTATAACTTACAGTTTTGTCACTTTGTATTATGTACACATGGGTACTTTGAAGTTTCATTAAAAAATAGAAATAAAGAATAAGTCTATTTTGCTGCAAAAATTGAAATCTATACATGATAATTCATAATGTTTTTCATAAACTATAGCCATACCACTTGTTTCTCTGGCTTTTAATTTTTTGGCATCAAAATAAGCATATCATATGGTTCCATTTTACCATGACTTTATTTTTTTTAAATTGTTTTCAACATTCTTTTTTATTTTTTATTTATTTATTTTTATTTAATGAATATAAGTTTCCAAAGTACAGCTTATGGATTACAATGGCTCCTCCCCCATAACTTCCCCCCAACCCACAACCCTCCCTTTTCCCACTCATTCTCCCCTTCCATTCCCATCAAGATTCATTTTCAATTCTCTTTATATACAGAAAATCAGTTTAGTATATATAAAGATTTCAACAGTTTGTCCTCCCATAGCAACACAAAGTGAAAAAATACTGTTGGAGTACTAATTATAGCATTAAATAACAGCGTACATCACATTAATGACAGAGATCCTGCAAGATATTTTTTTTTAAAAAAGATTATTTTTCTATGTAATTTCCAATTTAAAACCAAGGTTTTTTTTTTTCCATTTTCAATTATCTTTATATACAGAAGATCGCTTCAGTATATACTAAGTAAAGATTTCATCAGTTTGCACCCACACATAATCACAAAGTGTAAAAATACTGTTTCAGTACTAGCTATATCATTACTTCACCTTTGACAACCTATTAAGGACAGATCCCACATGGGACGTAAGTACACAATGACTCTTGATGTTGATTTAACAATTTGACACTCTTGTTTATGGTGTCAGTAATCTCCCTAGGCTCTAGTCATGAGTTGCCAGGGCTATGGAAGCCTTTAGGGTTCGCCGACTTTGATCCTATCCCGACAAGGCCATAGTCAAAGTGTAAGTTCTCTCCTCCCTTCAGAGAAAGGTACCTCCTACTTTGATGGCCCCGTTCTTTCCACTGGGATCACACTCACTGAGATCCTTCATTTAGGTCTTCTTCTTCATCTTTTTTTTTTCCCCAGCGTGTCTTGGCTTTCCATGCCTAAAATACTCATAGGCTATTCAGCCAGCTCCAATTGCCTTAAGGGCTGATTCTGAAGCCAGAGTGCTATTTAGGACATCTGTCATTCTATGAGTCTGCTGTGTCTCTCGCTTCCCATGTTAGATCCTTCTCAAATTTTTGGTTTTATCAGTTAGTATTAGCAGACATTAGTCTTTGTGTGATCCCGTTGATGCTCAGATCTATCAGTGTGATCAGTTGTGAACTGAAATTGATCACCTGGGCTGGTGAGATGGCATAGGTACATGACACCTTGATGGGATTGTATTGGAATCCCCTGGCACATTTCTAACTCCCTCATTTGGGGCAAGTCTGATTGAGCATGTCCCCAATTGTACATCTCCTCACTCTCTTTTTCCACTCTTAAATTTAACATGGATCACTTTTCAGTTAAAATTTAAACACCTAAGAATAATTGTGTGTTAATTACAGAGTTCAACCACTAGTACTAGAACAACAACAACAACAACAACAACAACAACAAATACTAAAAAGGATAAAGTATTACATTGTACATCTAGAGTCAGGACAAGAGCTGATCAGGTCATTGTTTCTTATAGTGTCCATTTCACTTCAACAGGTTTCCCCTTTGGTGCTCAGTTAGTTGTCACCGATCAGGGAAAACAAATGATATTTGTCTCTCTGGGACTGGCTTATTTCACTCAGCATGTCCCATAATTTCTTTATCCAGTCTACTGTTGATGGGCATTTGGGTTGGTTCCAGGTCTTAGCTATTGTGAATTGAGCTGCAATAAACATTAATGTGCAGATGGCTTTTTTATTTGCCAATTTAATTTCCTTTGGGTAAATTCCAAGGAGTGGGATGGCTGGGTTGTATGGTAGGATTATGTTCAGGTTTCTGAGGAATCTCCAGACTGACTTCCATAGTGGCTTAACCAGTTTGCATTCCCACCAACAGTGCGTTAGTGTCCCTTTTCCCCCACATCCTCTCCAGCATCTGTTGTTGGTTGATTTCTGAATGTGGGCCATTCTCACCGGGGTGAGGTGAAACCTCATTGTGGTTTTGATTTGCATTTCCCTGATTGCTAGTGATCTTGAACATTTTATCATGTGTCTGTTGGCCATTTGGATTTCCTCTTTCGAAAAATATCTATTGAGGTCCTTGGCCCATCTCTTAAGTGGGTTGTTTGTTTTGTTGTTGTGGAGTTTCTTGATTTCTTTGTAGATTCTGGTTATCAACCCTTTATCTGTTGTATAGTTTGCAAATATTTTTTCCCATTCTGTCAGTTGCCTCTTCACTTTCCTGACTGATTCTTTTGAAGTACAGAAACTTCTCAATTTGATGCAATCCCAAATGTTAATTTTGGTTTTGACTGCCTGTGCTCCTGGGGTCTTTTCCAAGAAGTCTTTGCATGTACCTATATCTTGCAGGGTTTCTCCAATGCTCTGTAATAATTTGATGGTTTCGGGTCGTAGATTTAAGTCTTTAATCCATGTTGAGTGAATTTTTGTGTAAGGTGAAAGGTAGGGATCTTGCTTCAGGCTTCTACACGTGGAAATCCAATTTTCCCAGCACCATTTATTGAATAGACTGTCCTTACTCCAGGGATTGGTTTTGGATCCTTGATCAAATATAAGTTGGCTGTAGATGTTTGGGTTGATTTCTAGTGTTTCTATTCTGTTCCATTGGTCTATCCATCTGTTTCTGTACCAGGACCATGCTGTTTTGATAACAACTGCCCTGTAGTATGTCCTGAAATCTGGTATTGTGATGCCTCCGGCTTTGTTTTTGTTGTACAAGATTGTTTTGGCTATTCGAGGTCTTCTGTGTCTCCATATGAATTTCAGCATCATTTTTTCCAGATCTGAGAAGAAGGTCTTTGGTATCTTGATTGGTATTGCATTGAATGTATAAATTGCTTTTGGGAGAATGGACATTTTGATGATATTGATTCTTCCAATCCATGAGCATGGAAGATTCCTCCATTTTTTGGTATCCTCTTCCATTTCTGTCTCTAAGGTTTTGTAGTTTTCATCGTAGAGATCTTTAACATCCTTGGTTAAGTTTATTCCAAGGTATTTGATTGTTTTGTAGCTATTGTGAATGGGATTGATCTTAGAAGTTCTTCCTCAGCCGTGGCATTGCCTGTGTATACAAAGGCTGTTGATTTTTGTGCATTGATTTTATATCCTGCTACTTTGCCAAACTCTTCGATGAGTTCCAGTAGTCTCTTAGTAGAGTTCTTTGGGTCCCCTAAATAAAGAATCATATCGTCTGCAAAGAGGGATAGTTTGAGTTCTTCCTTCCCAATTTGTATCCCTTTAATTTCTTTTTCTTGCCTAAGAGCTCTGGCTAAGACTTCCAGAACTATATTGAAGAGCAGTGGTGAGAGTGGGCATCCCTGTCTGGTACCACATCTCAGCAGAAATGCTGTTTTTAAGGCTCTCTAATGTGTTTGTCATTTGATCCATTGAATTCTTCATTTCATTGTGGTTTTTTGTCACTATCAGTTTCATGTTCTACTAGTTGTTTCATTTGATTTTGATTCCTCCTTAGTATTTCATTTTCACGAGAGAGATTTTCTATCCTGTCCATTAAGTATTTCTGTAGTTCAAGAATTTGTTTTTGAGAGCTTATTAATGATCTTGCCAATTTTTTGAGATCCGCTGCTTGCATTTTCTCTAGCTCTTCATCTTCATAATCTTGGATTGGGGTGTCTTCTTCATTTGGGGGCATCATAGTGTCTCCCTTGCTCTTATTACCTCTGTTTCTATGTTTGTTTTTTGGCATGTTGGAGATAATTTATGGGTTTTTTAATTTTGGGCTGTGGTGTTTTTTTCTCGTTATACTATGCCTCTAAGTGGGCTGTCTGCTTTGATGGATCCTTAGGGGCTGTGATGGGTGTGGCCAGAGAGTTCTGCTTGATTCTTCGGGTTTAAGGCTGTGCAAAAAGTGACTCACCCAGATTGTTCTCTCCCTTGCTCCTTGCTGGATTGCTCTCTCTCTCTCTCTTTTTTTTTTTACTCAGTTGGGCAGTTATTCAGTACAGGTGAGTGGAATTGAGGGTAGTTGAAATCTGGCCTCTGTGAGTATTCGTTTGATCTACCCCTGGGACCACACAAAGAGTTTATGCAGCCCTCAGTGTGTTCTCAAGTTTTGCTATAGTCCCAAAGTTACTGAGTTTGTGTACTCGTTGGTGGTGCTTTACATATATAAAATGGCGCCTGCTCTTTGTTTTGCTTGTCTTTGTTAGGTGAGTGGAGAGAGAGGCTAGTGTCCATGCTGGTTCCCCTGATTTATTCGTGATCTTTGCCCAGTGGGGCCTCAGGCCTCTGCCTTTCACGACCAATGTCTTGGGTTTCTGAGGTTTTTATCTTACCTCCTGTTCCCACGCAGGCGAGATTCTGCGGCTCGACTCCCGCGGCTGGGCTTCCACGTGGTGGGCTCCCTGTAGGTCCTCTGTATCACATCCACTAGATCCAGAAGCATTTCCTGTGCAGTTTTTTTCTTGAGTCTTTTCCTGAGGCTACAGTAATTCCACTTTTATGATCCTATATTTTCCCAGACTATCGGTGCACGTCCTCACTATCCACCATCTTGGCTCTGCCCCCTCGCTTTTTAAAATTGTTTTAAAATGGAGTCACTTTGGTTCTTCAAAGACAAGCAGAGTGCAAGCTACAATATGATGTTTCATTTACATTCCTGTAATGACAAGGAATTGCATGATTATTATTATTATATTTTGACAGGCAGAGTGGATAGTGAGAGAGAGAGAGACAGAGAGAAAGGTCTTCCTTTTTGCTGTTGGTTCACCCTCCAATGGCCGCTGCGGCTGGCACATCACGCTGATCCGAGGCCAGGAGCCAGGTGCTTCTCCTGGTCTCCCATGTGGGTGCAGGGCCCAAGGACTTGGGCCATCCTCCACTGCCTTCCCGGGCCATAGCAGAGAGCTGGCCTGGAAGAGGGGCAACCGGGATAGAATCCAGCGCCCCAACTGGGACTAGAACCTGGTGTGCCGGTGCCGCAAGGCAGAGGATTTGCCTGTTAAGCCACTGCGCCAGCCAAGGAATTGCATTATTACGGGACTCTGAACTATGCTGTTCTGATCATAAGTCAGTTACACAAATTTTGGATGTGTAACTCTAGTTATAAACTTCTTTGGCTTTTATGCTTTCCTGGTTATTGGCATAATTTGGTTTTATTTGTATACATTATTTTTTCTTATTTCTATGTTTAATTTATATGTAATGGACTATTTACAAAAATCCCTTATATGTGCTTGTCACATTTTATTGTTATCAAGTATCTCTTTTGCATATTTTGTTTTGTCTATTAATTTATTCTTTTCAGCTGTGTATATGATAAGTAACCCAATGAAAGCCTATCTTAGGCCTAAACCTATCAATGTGCTGTTGGCTTTTTAACATTGAAAGGTCATCAACATACTCAAAACTTTGTTAATTTTCTTGGCCTCTTTTATTTTTATGTTTCATCAACAGCACTTCAAGACCATATTTTTATTCTGATTTTCCAGGTGATATATTTTTAATTTTTTGATGGTTTATGGGAATGTAATAAGCCATTGTTTGTTGATATATTTACAGTGTAGCTCTAAGTGTCAATATCTTTCATTTAAGGTTTTTCTTTAATATAAATGGTATAATGTTTTCATCAATTCTCATTCCTTTTTTTTTAGTTTTTCAAGTAAAGTGCACATTTAATAGAGGTGGGCTCACCCAATTCTCTTGTATATATTGCCATGTATTATTGCTGCTGCATTATTGATCACTGGCACTTCTAGTAACAAGAATATAAGTTATATAAAAACATATACATTTCTAAAATGTGCTTTGTCTAAGTTATTGTTTTCTTTTCATTGATTATTATGACCTCTTTATATCATCAACATCCTATTACAAGCCAGGTCTACTTCTACATTTAGGCCATCTTTGCTGGCTTTTTTTGTGACATCAACAAGATAGAAATTATCTAAGTTCTTTTGCATCAATTTCATGTTCCCATATTCTCAAAGCCTTCTTGACCAACCATACTCAATTTAAAAGGGAATTTTCTGGTATTTCAGAGGACTATAAATGTTTGAACTTCCTAATAGTATCTGTAAATAGAAATATCTTTCCTTTGAGATTTGCATGATAATTTCCAAGATGTTTGTTTTATTTTCATTCATTTATCCTCATTTCCCATGTGAAATGTACTTTAACAGATTATGTTATATTTCCTTATCACTTTATTTTCTGTCCTACAAAATAACAGTTCTTTTTTTAAAATTTGTTTTTTCTAAAGGTCTTTCTTCCATTGGCTCACCCCACAAATGGCTGCCATGGCTGGCGCGCACATTCTTTGCAGAACTAGAAAAAAAAAAAAACAATGCTAACATTCATATGCAAACACAAGAGACATTGAATAGCTAAGGCAATATTTATTATACAACAAAAACAAAGCTGGAGGTATCACAATACCTGATTTCAAGACGTATTACATGGTACTTATAATCAAAACAGCCTGGTTCTAGCACAAGTACAGATGTGTAGAGTAATGGAACAGAACAGATGGCTTGTGATACCAAAATGGCATTGCTATGTAATTATGATAGTACAATGTTGTATTAAGACAATATAATTGATTATGATAGCATATTTTGATGTTTGATATCATAATTGATTATGACAGCACAGTGGTAAGCTTAAATCAGAAAGGGGGTTTAACACAAACCAAAAGGCTGGCGCCGGGGCTTAACAGGCTAATCCTCCGCCTTGAGGCACCAGCACACCAGGTTCTAGTCCCGGTTGGGGCGCCAGATTCTATCCCGGTTGCCCCTCTTCCAGGCCAGCTCTCTGCTATGGCCCGGGAAGGCAGTGGAGGATGGCCCAAGTCCTTGGGCCCTGCACCCACATGGGAGACCAGGAGAAGCACCTGGCTGCTGCCTTCGGATCAGTGCAGCACGCTGGCCGCAGCGTGCTGGCCGCGGCGGCCATTGGAGGGTGAACCAACAGCAAAAAGGAAGACCTTTCTCTCTGTCTCTCTCTCTCACTATCCACTCTGCCTGTCCAAAAAAAAAAAAAAAAAAAAAAAAAGATTCCTCATGTGAGGTTAAAACTTTAAAAGAAAAAAAGAGTAGTATTCCTATGTGTGTATGTGTGTGTCTGTGTAACAACATTTTATCCAGTCTTCAGTTTATGTTATTAGGGTTGATTTCATATCTTAGCTATTGTGAATAGTGCTGAAATAAGCATGGCTATACAAATAATTCTTTCATATGTGGATATCATCATATGGTAGATATATTTTTAGATTTCTAAGGAATCTTTATTCAGTCTTCCATGATTGTACTAGTTTACATTCTCACCAACACTGCATAAAGATACTTTTTAGGCATTCTAACAAGTGTCAGGTGAAATCTCATATTGGTTTTTGTTTCCATTTCCCTGATGGCTAGTGATTCTGAACAGGTTTTCACATGTCTGTTGGCCATTTGAATTTCATCCTCAGAAAAATTCCCATTTGTTAACTGTTTTTTTTTTTTTCCTTCTACTGAGTTAATTGAGTTATTTATAAATACTGGTGGGAATCTTTTATTAGTTGAATAATTTTCAAATATTTTCTACCATTCTAATAATGGCTTCTTTACTTTGTTGAGGGTTTCCCTTAAGCTCTTAAGCTCGATGTAATACCATTTATCTATTTTTGCTTTGATTACATATGTTTCTGGGGTCTTTTCCAAGAAATCGTTGCAAATGCCAAGATTTTGCTGTTTCTCTGATGTTTTCCTCTAGTAATTTGATGGAACCAGGTTGTGAATTTAGACTTGTGATCCAATTTGAGTTGATTTTTGCATAAGTTGTAAGGTAAGTATCTTGTTTCATACTTTGGCCATGGGGAAATCCAATTTCCCATTATTTGTTGAAGATAATGTCATTACAGATTTTTGCTCATTTTTCAATGGTCAGTTGATTGTAGATGTATGGAATGATTTATGGGGTTTCTATATGTTGCAATGCTCTATATGTCTATTTTTCTGTTAGTACCAGGCTGTTTTGATTACAGCTGCCAGTATTATGTTTGGTATTATGTTGCATTGTTTTTGTTATATAAGATTGCTTATCTATGTGGAGTGCTTTGTGTTTCCACATGAGTTTTAGCATCATTTTTCCTAGGTGGCTGATTTTTTGATTTATTTAAGTTGTAGAAGTATAATGTATTTCATATATACAGATTTAGGAACATAGTAATACTTTCTGTCCTACCCTCCCTCTTCCCCATACTCCAACTTTTCTTCATCTTCCATCTGCCATTAACACTCAAAACTTTTACAAAGAACTACTTTCAGTTTACTTAATGATTGTAAAACTAACCCTACACTAAGTGAAATAGCTCAACAAATAGCATGAAGAAAATAAACACAGTTCCACCACCCAAGAAACAAGAACTGTAAACAATCATTGAATCTCAAAATATCCATTTCACTCCAATATATTATATTTTGGGTATGGTATTTGTCACCTAACATAATGGAAAAAAAAGAATCTGTCTTCCTGGGACTGGATTATTTCACTAAATATAATGGTTTCCAGTTGCATCTATCTTGCTGAACAAGACAGGATTTCATTTTTATTCAGCTGAGTAGTACTGCATAAATTATATATTTTTACCTTAATTTCTATATCCTTTCATCAGTTTATGGACTGAACCCCTGTGTTGATTCCATATCTGAGCTATTGTGAATTGTGCTGCAATGAACATGGAAGTACAGATGACTCTTTCATATGCTGATTGCATTTGATTTCCCAGTAGTTAGATAGCTGGATCATATGGCAGGTCAATATAAAGATTTCAGAGGTATCTGCACACTGTCTTCCACTGTGTCTGGACCAATTTCCATTCCTACTAACAGTGGATTAGGGTATGTTTTTGGGGCATGAGCGCGGCCATGGTGCGGCCAGGCCAGGCCCGGCCCGGCCCGGGGGGCTCCGCATACGCAGCTGTCCCCGGGTGCCCCCGCCCGAGCTGTGCGGAACGGAGCCGTGTGGAGCCAAGTAAGATGGCACCCAGAGAAAGTAAGATGGGCGGAATCTAAAGTTGTTTACCACTAAAACTAATTGGCTGCTCAACATCAGGGGAGGTAACAAAACTAGTAACAAGTGTATAGACATAGGGCTAGTCCTATAGAAATCCCCCCATAAGGTGACTGTGTAAGTGATTGGTTGGTCCTTAGCCCTGCCCCAATGACTCTGCAGTTTTGTGTTATAAAGGTACTATTATGCAAAAAGTAAGTGAATCCTTGCTACTAGACTTGGCTCCCCACTGTGTCTGATTGTTTCCGGGATCGGGAGGCTGGGGAACGGGCGAGCTGCGCACTTACCTTTCCTCGGACCCAGTCCATCCTTGTACGGGTGGACTAAGACCCAGCATCTGGCGCCCAACGTGGGGCAGGAACAGTTACTTTTCGGCCGAGGCTAAGCAGTCTCTCAGGGTAAGTGAAAACCTTAGTATGGTTTATGCAGTTTCGTCCCAAAAGGACCTGGCCTTAAAGGCCTTACGCTATATGTTAAAGAGTGTCTGGGTAGCTGTCATAACCTTGGCCCTTTGGATTCAGACGGCTAATCTCTTTTCTTGGAACACTTGGTCATGGGTGGAAAAACTCACCCTTAAGAGGGAGAGACACTTAGATACCGCCCTTAAAGCATCCTTCCACCCAGACGCTATAACCCTAGCTTCGGAGGGTGGGAGGGAGAAAGAGGAAGTGCAAGACTTGGGAGAGCCTAAAGACTCAGAGGAAGATGGCGGGGAGAGAAAATGGGCTAAGTTTGATCAGGAATGCAGAGAGCCTGTGGAGGCAAGAACTGTTGAGGTAAAAACAAAAGTAAAAATCGTCCCGCCTAGCCCATCCACCCTAGAAGGGCCGGGACCACCCCCATACCTCCCCAGGGCAGAGGCGGCCTCCCCCTATGTAGAGCCACGGAGGGAGCTTTGTGATCTGGGCACTTATAATTGCCCAGGAGGGGAGAGGAGAAATGAGGCAACCTTTGCGGAAGCTTATCCAGTGGACATAAAGCAGCATAGGGAAGTGAACTCTGGGCCAGGGAATCTGCTGCCTCAGGCCTACCCTGTTAATTTAGCTCCAGGCGGCAACAGAACTCTGGAGTGGTATCCCAGGAAAGCAAAGGACTTAAAGGAACTTCACAAGGCAGTGGTGGAAGACGGGCCAAATTCCCCCCTGGGCCCAAACCCTGCTACAAGATATAGCTTATCACCCATGCGTCCCTGAGGGCTGGTTGGATGTGGCCAAGGCAGTCCTCACGAGTTTCCAGTTCATAAAGTGGTGCGCCTTCTTTAAGGAGAAGTGCCGGGTGAGAGCTGAAGCTAACCGAGCAGCCCAGCCAGCTATCCCTATTTACATACGCTATGCTGGCTGGGATGGGGGAAGGATTCTCTAGGGATCCAGCAAGCTGCGCTACCTGCTCCGTACAAGTGAGGCAGCCAGGACTTAATGCTTGGTACAAGCTGGATGAGGGGCCCACCGAATCTTCCATCGCGGGGGTGCAACAAAAGCCGGGAGAGTCATTGCCAGATTTTGTAGCTAGGGTCGAACACAGTCTCTGTCGTAAGTTGCTGGCTGGGGACCTTTGGGATCAGTTTGTTAAAATGCTTGTTTGGGAAGGAATAAATGCTGATCATTGGAAGGCCTGCACTGGCCTGAGGGAGGCTCATAAATCCCCAGAGGCAGTTAAAACTAAGGTGGAGCCTTCAGGTGTGGCGGCAACCCCTAAAAGCCCAACACTGCCTCAATGCACTGCGCCTCCAATTCCGCGCATGTGGCCACCCCTTTATGGTTATTCCCCTCCCTTGAATCGCCCGCCGCCATCTTGTAAACAGCGTGCCTACCCAACCCCACAGCCAGTCCTGCCAGGCCCCGGTGTGCGCAGTCTTCCCTGTAAATGGGGGACCATGGCTTTTCTCTGCACTCTCTTCCAGTCAGTGTAGCCTGTAGCACCCTTGCAGGCCACAGCCAGATACTCTAGGGAGACTAGTTCTTGGGCTGCTTTTTTCCTCTCCATTTACAATTCAATGCTGTCCTCACTAGGAGGGGAAAGAAAAAATGCCTTTGGCTACCACTGGCCTTACCTAAAGGAACAAAAACCTTCATCCATTAACCCTTTCCAACCTAATGAGTCTTTATTTGCAGTTAATAAAACTTTTCCTCCAGCACTACAGAAGTCTCTCATTCTCTGCTGCTCTGTTCAGATGTGTTTCCCTGTCCTAAGCAACGGGCTCCTACACTGACGACCAGCTCTTTTCTGTGCTGCTGTAGTTAACTTATCTAAGAGTTTGCACGTGTCTTAAAGGCTTCGTGTTTTATTGGATTTGTCTGTCTTTAATGTTTGAGTGATTACCTAACTCTGATCAGATCTACCCCACAGCTTTGGTTATATGTACTAGTTCTTGGCTGAGCGATTGGACTCTCTAACAGTTTAAATTCTCAAATGGAGTCTAACAACTTTGGGACTTCCAGTAGGATCCCTGGAACTCTCAAAGAATGGGACTCTAAATTTGTTAAAGTAACAACTGTTTGAGTCAATTCAAATTATGCAAAGTGTATTAAAATGTTGTGAATAATGTCAGACCTGTGCTGTATTCATGTTCTTGCTTTCCAGCTAGAGTGGCCTTACGAAAATGAGTAAATTCTGTGTATACAAGCCTTTATGTTGTTAACTAAAGTAAGCCAATACAGATTGGTTCAGAGAATTAAGTTAATGCCTAAGCCCTTCGGTTTGCTTGGTAGCTCACTTGCTCAGCTTTACATGTCCTTAATATGCTTTAAACCTGTTTCTCTTAATGATGAACATCTTTTCAAAGTACTAGTGTACTAGTGTCCATGTTTGCTGTCCAGGAGGAGTTAATGGTGTGGTATTCATTAATAACTCAGTGTCTTATGTATTGTGTACTTTTCACATCTTAAATTCGATAAGAGAGACTTTTTGAGATTGTTAGCATGTATTCTCATAGATTGTCCATACATGACAATTCAAGACTATGTAAAAGTAACTACAGGTATAAAGTTTCAGAAGGTGTGAGCAAGTCATAAAAGGTTTTAAAAGGTTTACAACTTTAAAATTGTTTACAGAGTTTTCTTTAAGTTACGTGCTAATGACAAAATTACATTGACCTAAAGTTGAAGTAAAAAATGTGTACTAATGTTGGCAAATATCTGGAAATGGTCTCAATCGTAAATCTTAATCTGTTTTTGCAAAAACTGCAACGTCTCTTTTTAACAGTGTCTGCTTAATGGGTTACTCCGCCACTTCTAAAGTTAGGTCCTTTTTAGCTCTGTTAAACAGTTCTAAGTTATGTGAGGATTTTGTGTACTAACTCTTATGTTCAAGGTGTTTATTTCTGGTTTATTCAATAACAAAAAACATAAAATTCATGTTCTGTCAAGGTAACCTATTGTGTACTCTACTGTCTCTGTTAAGTTCAAATTGATGAAAAGCATTGCTAAATATCATTATGATTATATCTGCTCTAAAAGTGTTAAGATCACCCTGTCTAATGAAGGGCTATCATTTTAGGATGTTAAAAAATTCTATTCTAACCAGATACTCTCAGTTCTCTTGGCACCTTTAACAAACTTTTTAAAAATCAAAGTTCTAAATTCTCTAAACTTTTGGTATCTTCAAAAGGGCCCCTGGAGATATCAAAAGATATATCTCTCATCTTACAGAGATAATAACCAATTGGGATGTTTAAAAGTGCTGCCAAGATGTAAAATGATTCAACACTCTACTAAAATTCCTCACAACCCACAGGAACAGGCTATGGTGGAAAAAAACCATCAATGCCTCAAAAAACAAAAACAAAAACAAAAACAAAAAACAAAAAGGGGGAATCTGTGGGGCATGAGCGCGGCCATGGCATGGCCAGGCCAGGCCCAGGGGCTCTGCATGCGCAGCTGCCCCCGGGTGTCCCCGCCCGAGCTGGAGCCAAGTAAGATGGCCCCCAGAGGAAGTAAGATGGGCGGAATCCAAAGTTGTTTACCACTAAAACTAATTGGCTGCGCAACATCAAGGGAGGTAACAAAACTAGTAACAAGTGTATAGACATAGGGCTAGTCCTATAGAAATCCCCCCATAAGGTGACTGTGTAAGTGATTGGTTGGTCCTTAGCCCTGCCCCAATGACTCTGCAGTTTTGTGTTATAAAAGGTACTATTATGCAAAAGGTAAATGAGTCCTTGCAACTAGACTTGGCTCCCCGCTGCGTCTGACTGTCTCCGGGACCAGGAGGCTGGGGAACGGGCGAGCGGCGCACTTGCCTTTCCTCGGACCCAGTCCATCCTTGCACGGGTGGACTAAGACCCAAAATACTATGGACATTCTCATAATGTTGATTCCTCCAACACATGAATGTGGAAGATTTTTCCAATTTTTACTGTCTTCTTAAATTACTTTCTTTAATGTTTATAATTTTCAATGTAGAGAACTTTGATATAATTGGCTAAATTCATTCCAATATATTTAATTATTTTGGAGCTATTGGGAATGGGGCTGATCTTAAAAGTTCTTTCATAGCCATGGCTTTGTGTGTTTATACAAAGACTTTGATTTTTGTGTGTTGATTTTATATCTTGTGACTTTACCAAACTCTATTGTGAATTCCAATAATCTCTCAGTGGAGTCTTTTGGATCCCCTATATATAGAATCATGTCTTCTGCAAGTGGGAATAATTTGACTTCCTCCTTTCCAATTTGAATCCCTTTGATATTTTTTTCTTGTCTAATGGCTCTGGCTAAAAGTTCCAGGATTATGTTAAATAGCAATGGTGAGAGTGGTCATCCATGTCTGGTTCCATATTTTAGGGTTTATGCTTTCCATTCAATAGAATGCTGGTCGTGGGTTTGTTGTAAATCACCTTGATTGTATTGAGGAACATTCCTTCTATACCCAAATTGCTTAAAATTTTCTTCATAAAAGAATTTTGTATTTTATGAAATGCTTATTTTGCATCTACTGAGATAGCCATGTGGTTTTTGTTCTTCATTTTGTTAATGTGATATATCTTATTTATTGATTTGTGAATGATTGAACCATCCAAGCATACCAGGGATAAGTCCCACTTGGCCCAGGTGAACCATCTTTCTGAGGTATAGCTAGATTGAGGTGATATTGTCTGCATAAAAGGAGTTTGGGGGATTCTCACCCTTTCCATTGCTTACAATTCTTTGAGTGGAAATGTAATTTGTTTCTTCTTTAAATGTTTGGTAGAATCCAGCAGTAAAATAATCGAGTCCTAGACTTTTTTTTCATGATGGTCTTTATGACCGGCTCAACCTGAAATTGTTTTATTAATCTACTGCGGTTTTGTATATCTTCCTGATTGAATTTTCATAGATTACATGTGCCCCAAATCTGTCCATTTCTTCTAGACTTTAAATTGGTTGGCATATAGCGATTTGTAGCAATTCCTGGTGATTCTTTTTATTTATGTGGCATCTGTTGTAACATTTCCCCTTTAATATCTAATTATATGAATGTGGGCCCTCTATTTGTCTTGGTTATTTGGGTCAATGGTGTAAGAGTTGCACTTATTATTTCAAACAAATCTTCACATCATTGATCTTTCGTATTTTTCTTTCAATTTTGTCAATTTCCTCTCTAAATTTCACTATTTCTTTCCTCTTATCAATTTTGGGTTTGGTTTGCTGTTTTTAAGATTCTTTAGATGCATTGTTACATCACTGCTTTGATGCTTTTCCAATTATTTGTGTAGGAATGAATTGCTATGAGCCTTTCCCTAAACATTACTTTTTCTGTATCACATGATTTATATGTTGTGTTATCATCTTCATTCATTTGCAAGAATTTTTTTACTGTCTTTTGTATTTCTTCTGTGACACACTCTCCATTCAGGAATACGTCATTTGTTTTCCATGCATTTGCTTATTTTTTAAGTTTCTTAAGTCGCTAATAATATATATATATTATTAATATATTAATATATTATATTATATATCATATACAATACAATATATATAATATAATATATAATATTGTTATATATAATATATAATATGTAATATATTATATATTACATATTATATCACTTATATTATATATAATTAATATGTATAATATATATTATATTATATATTACATATTATATTTAATATATAGTATATAGTATATAATATATAAATATATAAATTAATAAATTTATAAACATGAACCAAAATTATAAATAATATGTATAATATAACATATATATGTTATATATGCAATATATAATATATAATGTATAATTATATATAATATATAAGTAATATATAATATATAAAAATATATATTATATATTTTTCATATATATTATATTTTTATAATAGAATACAATCAACATATTCTATTTTATAACAATTCATATTTTATGTTTTGTGTTTCAAAATATTACTATAACATGCATAATATATATTTTTGAATAAATCTATTTCCTGTTTGGAAAGCTTCACATATTTGAAGTAATAAATAAATTCATCTTCTTATACTTTCCAGAAGTTCAATTTTAAAATCTTCCAGTTTAACACTCATTTTAGCTAATTCATCAAATACTTTGTTAAGTCAAACTAAGAATATTCTAAAAAAAGCTATATATTTTTGCTGCCTTTGATGTTGACTTTTTAGCCTTCATAGCATAAAATATGTGTATTGGTACAACTGGATGGAATTTTGTATAAGGCTTGAGTCTCTAATCTGTACCAAAGTTCTAAAAGAAAGGCTTGGAAACAACATTATTCTGGTTTAAAATATTAGCCATGACTGTTTTAGAAACAAAACCAAACAGAATTTGGTATTACCACTTATGCTTCTACTCTCCTTTACTGTTTTACACCTTTCTCTCCTATATTAAGTTGCTAGTACTTAAGAACCTACTAAACTTAACTTCCAGTGTATCTTGGAGAGTGTGATTTGAATGTAAGTATAAAATCATACAAGTATTTAAATGCCAAAAGAGTTCAGAGGAATGTCCCTGCAGAGTAACTGCAAACATATTCGTTATGCTACATCTGTCCTGTAGATGTTTACATGAGTCATTTCTCTAACTCAACAATACACAATGCTCATTATATACACTGACTTCTTTGTGTTTTCTGAATTTGAAATATATTCCATGATAAAAACCATTTAGATGCCATAGGGTGTTAAGTCTTCATTCTTTCCTGCAAACCTACTTCAGACTATGACAGACACTAGCTCATCTCTTTGGAGACATAGGAGACCTCCAATAGCTAATGCAGTCTTGTACAACAAAAGCAAAGCCAGAGGCAAAACAATACCAGATTTCAAGACACACTACAGGGCAATTATAATCAAAATAGCATAGTACTGGTGCAGCAACAGATGGATAGACCAATGGAACAGAATAGAAAACACCAGAAATCAATCCAAACATCTACAGCCAAGATATATTTGATCAAGGATCTAAAACCAATTCCTGGAGCAAGGACAGTCTAGTCAATAAATGGTACTGGAAAAACTGGATTTCCACAAGCAGAAGCATGAAGCAAGACCCCTACCTTTCACCTTACACAAAAATGCACGCAACATGGATTAAAGATCTAAATCTATGACCTGACACCATCAAATTATTAGAGAAAATTGGAGAAACCCTTCAAGATATAGGCACAGGCAAAGACTTCTTGGAAAAAAACCCAGAGGCACAGGCAGTCAAAGCCAAAATTAACAATTGGGATTGTATCAAATTGAGAAGTTTCTGTATTTCAAAAGAAACAGTCATGAAAGTGAAGAGGCAATTGACAGAATGGGAAAAAATATTTGCAAAATATGCAACCGAAATAGGTTTAGTAACAAGAATCAACAAATAATTAAGAAACTCCACAATAACAAAACAAACAAGCCACTCAAGAGATGGGTCAAGACCTAAATAGACATTTTTCAAAAGAGGAAATCCAAATGGCCAACAGACACATGAAAAAATGTTCAGGATCACTAGCCATCAGGGAAATGCAAATCAAAACCACAATGAGGTTTCACCTCACCCCAATTAGAATGGCTCACATTCAGAAATCTACCCACAACAGATGCTGGTGAGGATGTGGGGAAAAAGGGACACCAACCCACTGTTGCTGGGAATGCAAACTGGTAAAGCCACTATGGAAGTCAGTTTGGAGATTCCTCAGAAACCTGAATATAACCCTACCTTACAACGCAGCCATCCCACTCCTTGGAATTTACCCAAAGGAAATTAAATTGGCAAACAAAGAAGCTGTCTGCACCTTAATGTTTATTGCAGCTCAGTTCACAATAGCTAAGACCTGGAATCAACCTAAATGCCCATCAATAGTAGACTGGATAAAGAAATTATGGGACATGTACTCTATAGAATACAGCAATAAAAACAATGAAATCCGGTCATTTGCAACAGAATGGATGAATCTGGAAAACATCATGCTGAGTGAAATAAGCCGGTCCCAAAGGGACAAATATCATATGTTCTCCCTGATCAGTGACAACTAACCAAGCCACAAAAACGAAACCTGTTTAGTGAAATGGACACTGTGAGAAAAAATTACTTGATCAGCTCTCTTCCTGACTGTAGAGGACGAACTTAATACTTTATCCCTTTTAGTACTTTTTTTATTCTACTTAACAGTATTGGTTGAACTCTTTAATTAACACACAATTACTCTTAGGTGTTTAAATTTAACTGAAAAGTGATCCCTGTTAAATATAAGAGTGGGAATAAGAGAGGGAGGAGATGTATAGTTCGGCACATGCTCACTTGGACTTACCCCTAATGGTAGAGTTAGAAACGTGCCAGGGGATTCCAATTCTATCCCATCAAGATAGCATGTACCAATGCCACCTTACTTGTTAAAGTGATCAGTTTAAGTTCATAATTGATCAAAAAGATAGGATTAAGTATCAAAGGGATTATATACATAAGGCCAATGTCTGTAAATAATAGAACTAAAAAGGAAAGAATGATCCTACATGGGAAGCAGGGTACACAGGAGACTCATGGAATGGCAAATGCCCTAAACAGCACTCTGGCCTCAGAATCATCCCTTAAGGCATTTGGGTCTGGCTAAAAATCCCATGAGAGTTTTGCAGGCATGGAAAGCCAAGACACTCTGGCAAAAATATGACCTAAATGAAAGATCTCTGTGAGTGAGATCCCAGCGGAAAGAACGGGCCATCAAAGAAGGAGGTACCTTTCTCTGAAATTAGGAGAGAACTTCCACTTTAACTATGGCCTTGTCTAAATAAGATCGGAGTTGGTGAACTCAAGAGGCTTCCATAGCCTTGGCAACTCATGACAAGAGCCTCGGGTGATTATTGATGTCATAAATAAGAGTATCATTGTTAAATCTACAACAGGATTCACTGTGCACCTACTCCACATGTAGGATCTCTGTCCTTAATGTATTGTACTATGCGAATTAATGGTAAAACTACTACTCAAACAGTAATCTACACTTTGTGTGTCTGTGTGGGTGCAGTCTGTTGAAATCTTTACTTAATATATACTAAGTTGATCTTCTGCATATAAAGATAATTGAAAATGAATCTTGATGAAGAATGGATGGGAGAGGGAGTGGGAGATGGGATGTTTGCGGGTGGCAGGGAGGTTATGTGGGAAAAGCCGCTATAATCCAAAAGTTGTACATTGGTAATTTATATTTATTAAATAAAAATTGAAAAAAACAAACAAGAGGTAATGCTGAGAAAATCAAGTGTTCTTATAAAAGAATATTCTTACTTAACATTTTAGGAGAAAACAAAAAAAGCCTATGGTATATTTAAAAGAAAATAGTCTCTTTTCTCAGATTAAGACAGAATTTCTTAAGGCACATAATATAAGTCATGAGAAAAATATGAATTTGATTTCACCAAGTTAACATAAAAAGAAGTAAAAAGACTAAAACAGGTAAAGGGAAAATGCACACCGGGTTCTAGTCCCGGTCAGGGCACCGATCCTGTCCCGGTTGCCCCTCTTCCAGGCCAGCTCTCTGCTGTGGCCAGGGAGTGCAGTGGAGGATGGCCCAAGTGCTTGGGCCCTGTACCCCATGCGAGACCAGGAGAAGCACCTGGCTCCTGCCATCGGATCAGCGCGGTGCGCCCGCCGCAGCGTGCCAACCGCGGCGGCCATTGGAGGGTGAACCAACGGCAAAAGGAAGACCTTTCTCTCTGTCTCTCTCTCACTGTCCACTCTGCCTGTCGAAAAAAAAAAAAAAATAACTAGAAGATATAACTGGCGAGGCCAAGGCAACTTTGGCTGAATGACAAGGTTACAGCAGAAGGTCTGTTTCAGCAAGGCGTGAGGACAGCTGCAGTCCTCTTGGTGGTTTTAGGTTTGTTGGGAATTACTACACTTGGCATAAGAAAGCTGGAGCTTCCTGGTGGTCACATTAATGATTGCTATATTCCTAATTTTAGGGAAGAACACTTAGTCTCAAAATGACCCCCAAATGTCCATTGCTTTGTAGAATTTTAATCAAGCAGAATGTTAGTAGGAAAAGGGGCTAATGCTTTATGCAAGGTTGAGCCGTTTGTGGAAAAGAATTAAAAGGCAACAGGCTCCATGGTATATAATTCCCAGTAGAATAAAGATAAATGTTATTAAATCTTCAATTCAATACATGCTACAAATGCAACAATGGTTAGGATGTCAAAACTGCAGAAGAGATCTAAGTGAACCTTTACATAAATACAATAAAGAAATTACAGTTACAAAAAGAACTGCAAAGTGGGGATACAGTTCAAAAAGGGCCTGCTTTGAACATTGGGGCTTCTAGTAAAGATTAGATTAGCAAGATAACACTCTAGCTTGTGTAGCCAATTTCTGTATAGCTCAACAACACTCTAGGCTTTGGCTTGTGTGGGCAACCATTATCTCACATCTATCTATAATTGTAACCCATGCTCTGACTGTGCTCTTGAAATCGTTGTCTTGCACCTGTCTGTGATTGTAACCCATGCTCTCTATAAATTCCCTTGAAAGACAAAGAAATTATAACTAGATGTAGACACAGTCTAGAGGCAACATAAAATACAAGGTCAATGGTTCTAAGAAAATGGAAAACAGATTGTTTATTGTAAGAAGAAAGAATCATTATTTGACTTATGATGTGAAAATAAAGTCTGATGCTTGAGAGCCAGAGCCATGCCGTCACCCTTGCTGTGAATTTGTCTCTCATTTCTTCAAGTGCCAACACCTCTCACACCGTGGGGCCCCTGGATTGGCTAGAGCTGGTCTCCAGCATAAAACATAGAAAAATTAATATCTCAAGGAACTAATAAACATCCATGGAAAAATTAATAAAAAGTACACGAGACAGTAGTAGAGAAACTCACTCTTAGGAAACCAACTCAGAGGCCGGCGCTGTGGCGCAGTGGGTTAACGCCCTGGCCTGAAGTGCTGGTATCCCATACGGGCACTGGTTTGAGACCCGGCTGTGCCATTTCCAATCCAGCTCTCTGCTATGGCCCAGGAAAGCAGTGAAGATGGCCCAATTCCTTGGGGCCCTGCACCCATGTGGGAGATCTGGAGGACGCTCCTGGCTCCTGGCTTCGGATCGGTGCAGCTCCATCCATTGCAGCCAATTGAGGAGTAAACCACTGGATGGAGGACCTCTTTCCCTCTCTCTTGCTCTGCCTCTCCTCTCTCTGTGTAACTCTGACTTGAAAATAAATAAATCTTAAAAAAAAAAGAAAAAAGAAAACCAGCTCAGCAATCCATAAACATATTGCAAACTATATGATCTTAAAAGTATCAATTGAAATGTGACACTCTATCATACACAGCTCATCAAAGAATAGGAAAAAACAAATATGGTAGTAGTTTGAAGAGGTTAAAAAAAACCTGATATAATTCTGGTGCACTGCTATTCTGAAGACAAATTTGACAATTTCAGTAATGCTGAAAACTGGCATACCAAATCACTTAGCAGTTCCAATTCCAGATGATTCCATTCAAGACACAAAGCTATTCTTTTTTGTACTATTTCTAATTGCAAACACTAGAAACCACCCCAAAGTCAATTAACACAGATTGAGTACATAATACAAGTCTATCCATGCATTGGGATACAACACAGCAGTCAAAACAAAGAATATTGTATTCATAGCAACATGGAAAATTTACAAAATGTACTTCTAACAATAAAATCAAGCTGAGAAAAGACTAAAAGTGCAATGGTATTGGTATTGGTATTAACTAAAAAAATTGAAGAACATATCCAAACTATATAACACCCCTTCAATTGTAAAGATAAGGTAAGTAGCTACACAGTGACTCCCAAGGAACCCTCCTTGCTTGGATTTAGCTTCTCTCATCCTTTCCTACATACACCAAAGTTGCCCTGTGTAGCCAACAGAATAGAACCAAAGTGATTCAAGGGTTTGTTATAAAAATATGGTAGTTTCTGTCTCAGTTGCATGCCCTCTCAGATGACTTGCTGTGAGATGATCAAGCACCCTGTCTTAATCAGGCAGTTGTGCTGATGTCCACATGATGAGTTATGGAGGGTTTCTGCCAAACACCAAGTTAGAGACTAGAAGTGACCAGAGTCAGCCAGCTCAGCTATTCATCCATCCCTGACCCTCAGGAACTGCACAGGGTGACAAACATCCATGTTTTGTGGAAGACTGTTACACAGCAATAGAAAAATAATACAAGGCACTTATAAGAAAACTAATACAAGGTACTTATACTTATTTTGTAAAATTAAGCAGGTACATTAATTATGAGAATATATGCTCATTTCAGGATCAAATGCAACTTTAAGGAAGGGGATAGGTGGGCTTGTGTGTTTTTTTTTTCAAAGAGTTATTTCTTTGAAAGGGGTAGAGAGAGAGAGAGAGAGAGAGAGAGAGAATACAAACTGTATCAGAAGCAGAGAAGTTGACAGCATATGGGATGCTGTGTTGCAAGCAAAATTTAACCCACTGTGCTAGAATGCCAGCCCAGGGTAAGGCTTTAGTTATATTTACTTTTTATTTCCATGAGAAAGTATTATTTTTCTTTTTCTTTTTTAATTATTGATTTACAAATGTGTGTTTTAGATAGAAAGAATCATTCATCTGCTGGTTCACTTTACAGAAGGCTGCCACAGCCAAGACTAAGCGAGGCTGAAACCAGGAACCAGAAACCTATCCAGGTTTTCCACATGAGTGGCAGGTACCCAAACACTTGGACTATATTACACTGCTTTTCCCAGGCCATCATCAGGGAGCTGGATTTACTGAGCTTAAGTGGAGCAGCTGGGACAAAACAAAACAAAACAAAAAAAAACAAAAAAAAAAAACCAAACAAACCAGCATCTATATGGAATGCTGGCCTAGAAGGTGGTAGCTCTTACCACAACATAACACCAGCCCCTGAGAAATTTTTAATAGAAGAAGAAAACATGTTGGGGCCAGTGCAGTGGTGTAGCAGGTAAGGCCACCACCTGTGGTGCCAGCATCCAATATGGGCTCTAGATCAAGTCCGAGCAGCTCCACTTCCAATCTTGCTCCCTAATAATGCTTCTAGGAAAGCAGCAGAAGATGGTCCAAGTACTTGAGCTACTGCAGCCATATAAAAGAACTGGAAGAAGAGCCTGGATGCTGGCCTTGGATTGGCCCAACTCTGGCCATTGCAGTCATTGGGAGGTGAAACAGTAGATGAAAAATCTCTCTCTCATCCCTTTCAAATAAATAATAAATAAATAAATACATAACCTAAATAAAGGAAAATGTGTTAGCATTTGTTACATCTGGGAGTCCCATAAATGTGCACATGGTTTGTATGGTTGGCTCCCTATATCTGTGATTCCACATCTGTGGATTCAATCAACTGAGGGTGTAAAATATGAAATAAGAATTCTGTCTGTACTGATATGTACAGGTCTTTTTCTTGCGACTATGCCCTAACAATACAGTAAAACAAATATTTTCAAAGCACTTACATTGTAGTCAGTGTTAAATGTCATATAGAGGCATATAGAGGTGAATTAAAGCATAGAGAGGATGTGCATAGGTCAAATTCAAATGATGTGCCTTTTTATATAAAAAATTTGAACATCTGTAGATTTGTATATCTACCAGGAACTTGGAACCAGCACCACAAATATTGAGGGACAATTGTATATTATTTTCTGTAATCTAAAACATTTTATTGTTACTTAAAACACCTTATGATTAGAAATAGGCACTTTTATTATTTTATTTTTAATAGAAAAATTTTGTTTAATAAATATAAATTTCATAAGCACAACTTTTGGATTATAGTAGTTCTTTCCCCCATACCTGCCCTCCCACCTCCAAATCCCTTTCCCACCCCATTCTTCATTAAGATTCATTTTTTTTCTTTTTTCTTTTTTTTAATTTTTTGACAGGCAGAGTGGACAGTAGAGGGAGACAGAGAGAAAGGTCTTCCTTTTTGCCGTTGGTTCACCCTCCAATGGCCGCTGCGGTAGGCGTGCTGTAGCCGGCGCACCGCACTGTTCTGATGGCAGGAGCCAGGTGCTTCTCCTGGTCTCCCATGGGGTGCAGGGCCCAAGGACTTGGGCCATCCTCCACTGCACTCCTGGGCCATAGCAGAGAGCTGGCCTGGAAGAGGGGCCACCGGGACAGGATCGGTGCCCTGACCGGGACTAGAACCCGGTGTGCCGGCGCCGCAAGGTGGAGGATTAGCCTACTGAGCCGCGGCGCCGGCCTAAGATTCATTTTAATTACCCCTATAAAAGAAGATCAATTGTATACTAAGTAAATAGGAATTTTTAAAAAGAAAGGAAGCAGGTATCTACTCCATTTATCAAGTACTACAGAGCAATGGCTGGTTCCTCCAATTGCAGTCCTTTGGAAATTAATTACTTTAATGGAAAATATTTTGCACTAAAGAATAGAAATATATCAGCATCTGTCCCCACAGCTGGCAACATCAAATGTTTAAGTACCAAAACCTTAAACATATTTCTTAAAACACAACACAAAATTTATATAAGAGTACCTCAAAAAAATCCATGATGAGAAACAGGAAGATATGTTGCACTGCCTAGAATTGCCTACTATTAAAGCATTTACAACAGCAATTCACTTAGGAGATACCTGAGTTACATTTGCTCAGTG
Source organism: Lepus europaeus (assembly GCF_033115175.1). Taxonomy (NCBI): domain Eukaryota; kingdom Metazoa; phylum Chordata; class Mammalia; order Lagomorpha; family Leporidae; genus Lepus; species Lepus europaeus. The sequence continues at coordinate 29,655,311 of NC_084849.1, forward strand.
CTGAGTGGATGCTATAACAACTGTTGCCAAGGTAGCAGCTGCAGTCACAGTATTTAACAAGGAAACGTAAATTGCAGCAAAAATACTTATTTCTCAGATTATCTCAGTTAAAAAGAAATAATACATGCACAGCTGGCCAATGCAGCAGAATTTCTGGTCACATAGTCCTACAGTGACACCCTAACAGGCAGAAAGAGCTACACTACATCTGGAAGATAATGCTGACACAGGACAAAGAGGAAAACCAAGAAAAGTGTTAAGGATTCCAAGTCAGTTCAGCAACATAAAGCCAAATAAGTCTGTGTTGGTATTGAAGACTATGCATCACAGCATATCTGCTATTTGTGGTGAGTTGGAAGAATTTATTTTCAGAGAATTCAAATTGACCTAATATGAGAGTACTTTTTAAAAGTTCACGGAAAAGTAGAATTTAAGAACAAATTTATTTTGGTACAAAAAATTAGAAACCTATGCATACAAGAGACCTAAAATACATTTGTGGAAAACACATTTCATAATTCATTTTCCATGAACTTGTAGCAATATCTTTATATTCCAGATATGAATTTTCCTTTTAATGTTGTTTCTCTTCCATTTTCCAAAGTGTTCTTTTACTTTTCAGAAATGTCAGTGTGTTTTAACAATAATAGAAGGGGCTTGCACTGTGGTGTAGCAGGTAAAGCCACCACCTACAGTTGGCATCATATATGGGCACTGGTTCTAGTCCCAGCTGCTCCACTTTTGATCAAGCTCTCTACTGTGGCCTGGAAAAGCAGAAGATGGCTCAAGTTCTTGGGCCCCTGCAACTGCATGGGAGACCCAGCTGAAGCTCCTGGCTCCTGGCTTCAGATCGATGCAGTTCTGGCCAAAGTAGCCACCTGGGGAGTGAACCAGTGGATGGAAGACCTCTCTATTTCTCTCTCTCTCTCTGCCTCGTCCTCGGCATCTCTGTAACTCTTTTAAAAAAGTAAATAAATTAAAAAAAAAAGAATAGGAAGCATGGCTTACCTGTTTATTTGCCAAGATCCCTACATTAAGAATATGATTTAGGTACTAAAAAGTAACAACTCTGAACTCTTTCCCCATGAACTGCTGTACCATGGCCATTTGGCATTTGCTCACAAACCCTCCCCTGGTATCCTCTTTCCTGTTACTCAGTTGGCTTGAGATTGGAAGGAAGGTCCAAGCTGAGGCTCTCAAGAATTCAGCCAAATGTTTTTCCTTGGTCTACAAATCCATAGCACCTGATATGGATGTTCTCTCTACTCTTCTCCAGAAATCCAATCCTATACCCCAGGCTACAATTTGTCTCTTCCTTGCTGGTGTGGCCCAAGATCAGAAGTGCCCAGTCATTCCATTAAACCGTCTACTGTGTGGCCACCCAATGTAAGCACACTGTGAAATCTGAAGACTCCTTCAGGCTGCAAGGTGGTGACCATCCTCTTGCCAATCTTCTCACAGATTTACATTTTCTCAAGCTGTACTCATTTCCCAGCTAGACCTGAATAGAATAACAGCTAGAATAACACTCCTGCATCACACTCACATCACTCCTTCAGAGGAAAACTACAAGGAAAATGAGCTCTTCCAGTTTAATATTTTAGGATTAAGAGCATAAGAAAAGAGTAGGCATTTATTTATTTCATAATGAGGGTGGCTTTGAGAGAAAATATATAGGCTTATAAATGAATTTTCTTTTTAACTTTGCATTAACTGTTGGAAAACAGTAATTTAACAAAACCCCATATTCATGGTAAGACAGGTGAGGTTTAATTTAATATGAGAAATGATTGTAGAGGTGAATATTTGTTAAGCCATGTATTTACTGTTCCATAACAAACACTGAACTAAAAGTTTTATATGGGATTATTATTTAATCTGCTTAGTAACCACAGGATCCATTTTATTTATAGTGTTTTTTAATGATGAGAGGCATGAGGGAAAAAATTCAACATCAACTGATCTGTTATCAAGAACAAGATGGAGAATTAATCAAGATGTCTCTCATCAGATAGATGTTTGAAGAAAATGTGGTTACATACATGAAATAGAAGATTGATTTGTCAGCCATAAGAATGGAATCCCTTTATTTGCAGCAAAATAAGTCAAATTGTAAGACATCACATTAAATGAGCCACGTCAGACATAGAAAAACAAAACGCACATGTTCTCAAGTGAAAAAGCACAGATTGGTGAGACCGTGAGACTCACTAGAGGCTATAGATTAAGGAGTGGAGGGAAAGATTGTGGGAATTGAATAATGGAAGACAGATCAGAATTAGAAAGGTTGAGTCCCTCATGTCACATAGCACAGCAGGGTATCTATAATCTAGTAGATATTTTGTGAACAAATACAAGAAAGGAGCTCCAAGGCTCCAATCACAAAAATGTCAAAGAAGGGGAAGTGTTGATAACCCTGGTTTGATCAGTGCACATTGTATATATGTATTAAAGTGTCACACTGTACCTCATACATACATACAATTTTTGATAATTTAAAATTGAGAATCACTCTCAAGCTAGTGCATTCACATCAGGCTCCCTTGTTAGGGCTCAATGCAGGAGTCACTCCTGTGTGCAGAGACTTGCCCCAAACCCAACCTCTTTCTAGCTCCATTAAGATGACATGGATGGCCTCCATCACTGTACCACCTACCACCAATATGTTGAAGAAAGGAAAATTGCCAAATAGCTAACATTCATAATTTAGGCAAGCCCCCATCATGTGCTGAATGGAGAGCTGTTGGTTGGAGAGATATCATGAATCAGGCAATATTACACAATGACTGAGGTCAGAGTATGCTCAGGACTCTAAAAGAGAACAGGAGGACCTAGGAAAAGAATGAGGATGATATTATCTCCCCTGTTAAGTAGGTAAGAAAAGCACAGGGATCAACAACTTTGAAAGGGACAGAACCATAATGACATACATAGATCATCAGTAGTTATACATGTGTACACACATAGAGATGCCATTCATTCATCTCTTCATCTATCAGCTCATTCATTGGTTCATTCATCTATCTGTGTGTCCATCCATCAATCCATTCATCTTCCAAGCAGTTATTTATCAAGTATTTAGTGCAATGCAGATGCTTCCCTCAGTACCAGCAATAGTGGTGAATGTCACAGGCTTCCTGCTCCCTTGAAGCTCCCCATCTCTGGGGGAGCCAGGTGTGTAAATCTAGAGTGATCAGTGCTAATGGGAACCAGCTAATTAGTTCCTCTGCTTTGGAGATCTTTCTTCACAGGTCTCAGAAAGGTGTACCCACTCCTTCCTCCTTGCTCACGGCTGTTTATTCTCAGACATCTCTATTGGATTTGTATTATCTTCCTCATTTGCAAGCACCACAGTATTCCAGGGCCCTGGATCCTCCCAACCTTGCTTCCTTAGGGACTTACCACTGTGGGCCTTGGGGATTGCACACACACACACATACACTCACACACACACCCCCCTGCTCCCTTGAGTAGACTAATTACATAAGAAAATACAATTATCGGAGGAGCTTCCAAGATGGTGGAATAGGGAGGGAGCACACTGATGGTCTGGGAAAAGACAGTTTATTAAAAGTGGAGATACTGCAGGTTCAGGGAAGAGTTAGGGAAAACACAGCAGAGGAAACTCTTATGGAACTAGTGGGACATGGTGGACCTACGTGGAGAGTGCCCATGGCTCGGGAACCCTAGCTGCTGAATCTACCCACCAACACTGGAAAGGGAAGTGAGGAGAAACGTTAGTAGCCCGAAACACTGGTAGGAAAGTGGAAGGAAGAGCCTAGAGGGAATGAAGCTTGAAGCCCTGTGGGGAAGGTTAACCAGGCTAACTAGAGGAGAGAGGAAAAAAATAAAATAAATAAAAGGGACTGGTATGGACATGAGTTTCTCACTTCTCACCTTACAAAGGCAAGCAAGATGAAGAAAAGGCAATTTTTTTGGACATACAGAAAAGCTGTGCCTGCCATCACCCAGGCAGAAAAACCTGACTCTGGGTGTGTGTGTGTGTGTATGTGTGTGTGTGAAATAACAGAAGGTTAGGACCTAGTGAATGTGTGGAGCTAATGAACTGAGACTGTGAAAAAAAAAAAAAACGGTATGTGAGAGAACTTACAGAGTTCACGTAGGTACTCTCGGGAGATGCTACAAACTCGGTAACCTTGGCAACCCGATGGGAGACCACAGGGGAATTTGAGCTTACACGGATGAATGCACAGATCCTTTGTTTGGTCCTTGAGACAGAGCAGATGAATATTATACCCACAGGGGCCAGAACTCAGACACTGACTACCTTCAATTCCACTCAGCTGTGCAGAGTGAGATATAGCCCAAGTACTAAGAGAGAAAAACTGCCAGTCCAGAATATTATATCTTGCAAAGCTCTCATTTGTGAATGAAGGTGAAATAAAGACCCTTCATAGCAAACAGAAATTGAGAGAATTTGTTGCCACTCGTCTAGCCTTGCGAAAGATGCTTAAAGATGTGTTACACACAGAAACACAGAAACATGGCCATCAATATGAAAGATGGTAAAGGAAGTAAACCTCACAGTAAAAGATCACAGGAAGTTCAAAGCATATATTAGAAAATATATTTGGGAAAATGGCAGGGCAAAGTTACTACTTATCAATAGTCACATTGAACATTAATGGCCTCAACTTTCCAGTTAAAAGACACAGACTGGCTGAATGGATTAAGGAACAAAACCCATCTATTTGCTGCTTACAAGAAACACATCTTTCCAACAAAGAAGCATGCAAACTGAAAGTGAAAGGTTGGAAAAAATACTCCAAGCCAACACAAATGAAAAAAGAGCAGGTATAGCCATACTAATATCAGACACACAAAAAAACTTTAACACAAAAACTGTTAAGAGAAAGAAGGGCACTATATAATGATTCAGGGATCAATTCAACAGGAAGATGTAACTATTATCAATGTTCATGCACCTAATTACAGGGCACCAGTTTATTTAAAAGATTTGTTGAGGGACTTAAAGGGAGATTTTGACTCCAATACAATAGTACTGGGGGACTTCAATACTCCACTCTCAGAAATAGACAGATCAACCAGACAAAAGGTCAACAAGGAAACGGCAGATTTAATTGACACTATAGCCCAAATGGATCTAACAGATATCTACAGAACTTTCAATCCCACACTCAGCAGTACATGGAACCTTCTCTAGGATTGACCACATACTAGGCCATAGAGCAAGTCTCAGGAAATTCAAAAGAATTAGAATCATACAATGCGGCTTCTCAGACCACAGTGGAATGAAGTTGGAAATCAGCAACTCAGGAATCCCTAGGGCATATACAAACATATGGAGACTGAACAACATGCTCCTGAATGAACAATGGGTCATAGAAGAAATTAAAAGAGAAATCAAATTTCTGGAAGTAAATGAGGATAACAGCACAACGTATCAAAACTTATGGGATACAGCAAAAGCAGTGTTGAGAGGAAAGTTTATAGCAATAGGTGCCTACATCAAGAAATTGGAAAGGCACGAAACAAATGAGCTTTCAACGCATCTCAAGGATCTAGAAAACCTGCAGTAAACCAGACCCAAATCTAGTAGGAGAAGAGAAATAATTAAAATCAGAGAAGAAATAAACAGAATTGAATCCAAAAAAAATTACAAAAAAATCAGCCAAATGAAGAGCTGGTTTTTTGAAAAAATAAACAAAATTGACACCCCATTGGCCCAACTAAAAAAGAAAAGATCCCAATAAATAAAATCAGAGATGAAAAAGGAAATGTAACAACAGACACCACAGAAATAAAAACAGTCATCAGAAATTACTACAAGGACTTGTATGCCAGCAAGCAGGGAAATCTATCAGAAATGGATAGATTGCTGGACACATACAACCTACCTAAATTGAGCCAGGAAGACATAGAAAACCTAAACAGACCCATAACTGACACAGAAATTGAAACAGTAATAAAGGCCCTCCCAACAAAGAAAAGCCAGAACCAGATGGATTCACTGCTGAATTCTACCAGACATTTAAAGAAGAACTAACTCCAATTCTTCTCAAACTATTCAGAACAATCGAAAAAGAGGGAATCCTCCCAAATTCTTTCTATGAAGCCAGCATCACCTTAATTCCTAAGCTGGAAAAAGATGCAGCATTGAAAGAGAATTACAGACCAATATCCCTGATGAACATAGATACAAAAATCCTGAATAAAATTCTGGGCAATAGAATGCAACAACACATCAGAAAGATCATCTACCAGACCACATGGGATTTATCCCTGGTATGCAGGGATGGTTCAATGTGCACAAATTAAGCAGTGTGATGCACCACATTAACAAACTGAAGAAGAAAAACCACATGATTATCTCAATAGATGCAGAGAGCATTCAATAAAATACAACACCTTTCATGATGAAAACTCTAAGCAAATTGGGTATAGAAGGGACATTCCTCAATACAATCAAAGCAATTTATGAAAAACCACAGCCAGCATCCTATTGAATGGGGAAAAATTGGAAGCATTTCCACTGAGATCTGGTACCAGAAAGGGATACTCACTCTCACCATTGCTATTCAATATAGTTCTGGAAGTCTTAGCCAGAACTATTAGGCAAGAAAAAGAAATTAAAGGGATACAAATTGGGAAGGAAGAAATCAAATTATCTTCCTGCAGATGATAGGATTCTTTATTTAGGGGATCCAAAGAACTCTACTAAGAGACTACTGGAACTCATCGAAGAGTTTGGCAAAGTAGCAGGATATAAAATCAATGCACAAAAATCAACAGCCTTTGTATACACAGCAATGCCACAGCTGAGAAAGAACTTCTAATATCAATCCCATTCAGAATACCACAAAAACAAATACCTTGGAATAAACTTAGCCAAGGATGTCAAAGATCTCTATGATGAGAATTACAAAATCTTAAAGAAAGAAATAGGGCTGGCACCGCAGCTCACTAAGCTAATCCTCTGCCTGTGGTGCTGGCACACTGGGTTCTAGTCCCGGTTGGGGCACTGGATTCTGTCCCAGTTACCCCTCTTCCAGGCCAGCTCTCTGCTGTGGCCCGGGAGTGCAGTGGAGGATGGCCCCAGTGGTTGGGCCTCTGCACCCGCATGGGAGACCAGGAGGAAGCACCTGGCTCCTGGCTTTGGATCAGCACCATGTGCCTGCCACAGTGCACTGGCTGCAGTGGCCATTGGAGGGTGAACCAATGGTAAAGGAAGACCTTTCTCCCTGTCTCTCTCTCTCTCTCTCACTGTCCAGTCTGTCTGACAAAAAAAAAAAAAAAAAAAAAAAAAAAAAAAAAAAAAGAAAGAAAGAAAGATAGAAATAGAAGAAGATACCAAAAGAATGAAAAGTCTTCCATGCTCATGGATTGGAAGTATCAATAGCATAAAATATTCTTCCAAAAGCAATTTATACATTCAATGCAATACCAATCAAAATATCAAAGACATTCTTCTCAGATCTGGAAAAAATGGTGCTGAAATTCATATGGAGACACAGGACCTTGAATAGCTAAAGCAATCTTGTACAACAATAACAACACCAGAGGCATCACAATACCAGATTTCAAGATACAGTACAGGGAAGTTGTAATCAAAACAGCATGGTACTGGTACAGAAACAGACGGATAGACCAGTGCAACAGAATAGAAACACCAGAAATCAATCCAAACATCTACAGCAACATATATTTGATCAAGGATCTAACACCAATTCCTGGAGCAAGGACAGTCTAGTCAATAAATGGTGCTGGGAAAACCAGATTTCCACATGCAGAAGCATGAAGCAAGACCCCTACCTTACACCTGACACAAAAATGCACGCAACATGGATTAAAGATCTAAATCTATGACCTGACACCATCATATTATTAGAGAACATTGGAGAAACCCTACAAGATATAGGTACAGGCAAAGACTTCTTGAAAAAGACCCCAGAGGCACAGGCAGTCAAAGCCAAAATCAACAATTGGGATTACATCAATTTGAGAAGTATCTGTACTGCAAAAGAAACAGCCAGGAAAGCGAAGAGGCAACTGACAGAATGGGAAAAAAATACTTGCAAACTTTGCAACAGATAAAGGATTAATAACCAGAATCTACAAAGAGATCAAGAAACTCCATGAGAACAAAACAAACAAGCCACTCAAGAGATGTGCCAAGGACCTCAATAGACATTTTTCAAAAGAGGAAATCCAAATGGCCAACAGACACATGATAAAATGTTCAAGATCACTAGCAATCAGGGAAATGCAAATCAAAACCACAATGAGGTTTCACCTCACCCCAATTAGAATGGCTCACATTCAGAAATCTACCCACAACAGATGCTGGTGAGGATGTGGGGAAAAAGGGACACCAACCCACTGTTGCTGGGAATGCAAACTGGTAAAGCCACTATGGAAGTCAGTTTGGAGATTCCTCAGAAACCTGAATATAACCCTACCATACAACCTAACCATCCCACTTCTTGGAATTTACCCAAAGGACATTAAATTGGCAAACAAAGAAGCTGTCTGCACCTTAATGTTTATTGCAGCTCAGTTCACAATAGCTAAGACCTGAAATCAACCTAAATGCCCATCAACAGAAGACTGGATTAAGAAATTATGGGACATATACTCTATAGAGTACTATGAAGCAGTAAAAAAAAAAACAAACAACAACAATGAAATCCGGTCATTTGCAACAGAATGGAGGAATCTGGAAAACATCATGCTGAGTGAAATAAGCCAGTCCCAAAGGGACAAATATCATATGTTCTCCATGATCAGTGACAACCAACCGAGCACCAAAAAGGAAACCTGTGGAAGTGAAATGGACACTGTGAGAAACAATGACTTGATCAGCCCTTCTCCTGTCAAGGAACAAATTAATACTTTATCCCTTTTAGTATTTTTTTGTTCTACTTAATACTATTGGTTGAACTCTTTGATTAATACACAATTACTCTTAGGTGTTTAAATTTAACTGAAAAGTGATCCTCGTTAAATATGAGTGGGAATAAGAGAGGGAAGAGATGTACGATTTGGGACATACTCACTCGGACTTGCCCTAAACGGTAGTTAGAAACGTGCCAGGGAATCCAATTCAATCCCATCAAGGTGGCATGTACCAAGGCCATCTCACTAGTCAAAGTGATCAGTTTCAGTTCATAACTGATCATAATGATAGGTCCAAAAGTCAAAGGGCTCAGTTAAACAAGACTAGTGTCTGCTAATACTAACTGATAGAATTAAAAATGAGAGAACTGTCCAATATGGGAAGCAGGAAACACAGAAGACTCATAGAATGGCAGATGTCCTAAACAGCACTCTGGCTCAGAATCAGCCCTGAAGGCATTCAGATCTGGTTGAAGAGTCTATTAGAGTATTTTAGGCATGGAAAGCCAAGACACTCGGGCAAACAAACAAAAAAACCTAGATGAAAGTTCTCTGTGAGTGACATCCCAGAAAGTTGAGCCATCAAAGAAGGCTCTGAAGGGAGGAGGGAACTTCCACTTTTACTGTGACCCTATCTAAATAAGATCGGAGTTGGAGAACTCAAGAGGCTTCCATAGCCTTGGCAACTCATGACAAGAGCCTTGGGATATTACTGACATCATAAACAATAGTGTCAATTGTTAAATCAACAACAGGAGTCACCGTGCACTTACTCCCCATGTAGGATCTCTGTCCTTAAGTGTGTTGTGTAATATGAATTAATGCTATAACTAGTACTCAAACAGTACTTTACACTTTGTGTTTCTGTGTGAGTGCAAACTGTTGAAAGCTTTACTTAATATATGCTAAATTGATCTTCTGTATATAAAGATAATTGAAAATGAATCTTGATGTGAATGGGATGGGAGAGATAGCGGGAGATGGCAGGGTTTTGGGTGGGAGGGAAGCTATGGTAGGGGGAAGCCACTGTAATCCCAAAGCTGTACTCTGGAAATTTATATTTATTAAATAAAAGTTTAAAAAAAAAGTAGGGCAGCTAAAACACACACTGGCATCCATATGGAATGCTGGATTTCCAGGTGGCATCATTACCCACACCACAATGTAGGTCCTCTGAATGTTTTTCTATGGTTGATGATTATTCTGGTTTCTTAGTCTATAAAATGTTTATTCATGTCTTTTGTCCATTCTTCTATGGTTATCTTTTTCTTGCAGCATTAGCAGTACTTTATATATTATGAATATTAATCTCATTAGTAAACATAATATAAGTATCATGTCTTTCAGAACTGCATTTTCATTCTTTCTATTGTAATTTCAGTAGGGCACACATTCCTAATATTACTAAAGTGGTATTTGCCTTTTTTCTTAATAAATTCTTTGCATATCTCTTTTTCTATTTTTTATTTTTATTTGTAATTTTTTTTTAGAGTTACACAGAGAGAGGAGAGGCAGAGAGAGAGAGATAGAGAGGTCTTCTATCCATTGGTTCACTCCCCAGATGGCCACAATGGTCGGAGCTGTGCTGATCCGAAGCCAGGAGCCAAGAGCTTCTTCTAGGTCTCCCACGTGGGTGCAGGGGCCCAAGGACTTGGGCCATCCTCTACTGCCTTCCCAGGCCATAGCAGAGAGCTGGATCAGAAGAGGAGCAGCTGGGACTTGAACCGGCACCCATATGGGATGCAGGCGCTTCAGGCCAGGGCATTAACCCGCTGCGCCACAGTGCTGGCCCCTTTATTTGTAATTTTATTTAAAGAATATAAATTTTATGCGTTTCATATATACAAATGTAGGAACATAGTGATTCTTCAACCGATCCTCACCACTGCCCATATTCCCACACTTCTTTCTACTCCCTCTCCAATTTACATTATTATTTTTAACAAAGACTTATTTTCATTCAACTTTATACTCATAAGATTAACCCTACACAAGGTGTTTAACAGATAACATGAAAAACAAAACAAAACAAAAAACATTTGCTTATCAACACGTGGGACACAGGCTGCTCAAAATCATCATCTATAAGTGTCAATTCCACTCCTATAGATTGCCTTTTAGATGCCTTTTTGATATGCTGGCCTGACTTTAATAGAAAACATAAATAGTACTTCTGAGTTTCTGAAGGCTGAGTGACTCCATACATAACCATGTTAAGAATAACCACCTGGCTTGTGCCATGACTCAATAGGTTAATCCTCTGTCTGTGGCACTGGCACCCCAGGTTCTAGTCCCGGTTGGGGTGCTGGGTTCTGTCCCAGTTGCGCCTCTTCCAGTCCAGCTCTCTGCTGTGGCCCGAGAGGCAGTGGAGGATGGCAGAAGTGCTTGGGCCCTGCACCTGCATGGGAGACCAGGAGAAGCACCTGGCTTCTGGCTTTGGATCAGTGTGGTGCGCTGGCTACAGTGTGCCTGTCCAGCGGCTGTTTGGGGGTGAACCAATGGAAAAAGGAAGACCTTTCTCTCTCTCATGGTCCACTCTGTCAAAAAAAAAAAAAAATCACCTGCACTTGCTAGATTTGTGTAGGTCATATATTACACAAGAGTGTAGCTATGGCCAGCGCCACAGCTCAATAGACTAATCCTCCACTGGTGGCGCCAGCACACCGGGTTCTAGTTCTGAACAGGGTGCCGGATTCTGTCCCAGTTGCCCCTCTTCCAGTCCAGCTCTCTGCTATGCCCCAGGAGTGCAGTGGAGAATGGCCCAAATTCTTGGGACCTGCACCCACATGGGAGACAAGGAGGAAGCACCTGTTTCCTGGCTTCAATCAGCATGATGCGCCAGCCGCAGTGTGCTGCCATTGGAGGATGAACCAACGGCAAAAGGAAGACCTTTCTCTCTGTCTCTCTCTCTCACTGTCCACTCCGTCAAAAAATATATATAAAATAAAATTAAAAAAAAAAAGAGTGTAGCTATGGCTCATTGACAAAGTTGGATGCACAAATATTTCATGATAAATTGGATAATCTTGACTAAGCAAACTATTAATTATTGAATAATAGTTTGCATTTTGCTTGGGCCAAATATATCCTTATGCTATGCCACCCCCATATGTTTTACTTAATGTTTCTGATATCATTTTGTCATGATTTTCTAATGAATAAACTAATTTCCCTGAGTAAAATTATGAAAAAGTTACCCTATCAATGGTATAAAAACAAAAAAATCAGCACCCTGGTAGACACTGTTTACATAGCAATGCTGATTCAGACATGATGAGTGCTGTGCATTCACTCATTGTCACTGGCCAATACAGTGAACCACCACATGGAAACTTTCACTCTTTTTCTGTGTCTCTCTTCCCTACTCAAGAAATACATTTCTAAAAATCAGTTAAAAGGTTAAGTAACTCAAGTGTTAGTAAACAGTTGTACTTAGTGACTTTAAATAGCATGTGAGTTATAAAAATATATCTATACATGTACCCATAGTACACTATTCTCAAGCACTTTTATAGAACAAGACCTATCATTCTTTTCTATTAAAAAACAATGAGGTGGTGATCATTTTGTTTATATGTCTTTGCTGTGAATTAAAATACTTTTGTAGGATAAATATCTAAAGTATTATTTTCCCAAGAATTTTTGTCTTCATTGTTGTTTAAAATTATAGATAATATTTAGATGCATATGTTTCCTAAAACAATATATATGCTGTGACAATTGAAAGAAATGAAGTATATTTCCTACCTTTCTACTTGCAGTAGAAAAAGAACCTTCACTCAAATAAATATAATTCAAAAAGTGTGATAGTTTTAACACTTGAAATTTGTCTGATTATGAAAAAAATGTCTTTTGTTAGCAGTTTTCATGTGAGAGAAGGATGGCAGAGATTGTGTTTATGTATTTTCAAGAAATCATAGCAATTATGTAACAGTGTAAATTTAATCTTTCACACTGTAATATTTATTATAATTCTTATAGAATGCATTTATATACATTCCATAAGACACCCTATTCTTCAGTGTCCCTCACTACTCATCCAGATTCCCCTCCTGGTTATAGACTTACCAAGGAGGGCTGCAAGTAAAGCCCGAGGAAGAGACCATGATCCAAACTGTGGATACTGTAGTGATACATCCCACATCTCATCTCATGGATTGGGCCATTTTCAGAAACATCTCTCTTGAGAAAGCACTGATTCACAGAGTTGGGACCTTGTCTCCAGATGCAAGTACAATATTGACCCTGGTCAGTATCAGCCAGAATCACATGACCCCAAAATCAGCTCAGTATTGACAGGGACAGTAGCAGATATGGGGCAGGCACTTGTACACTCAGAACTGAGGCCTTTACTTCTGCATTTGGGGAGGCTGCAGTCTGAGGTCCCTGCAACTTTCCTGGTGTTGTCTGCTTCGGTCAGCAGCATTCTACAGAGAGTGACCACAGGCTTAGTGTCACAAGTGCCCAGCAGGTCACTAATTCTCAGGACCAGGTTAAAGACCTCCTGAAAAAGGTCTTACGTATCAGCCAGGGATGTGAGCTCAGGACCTAAGAAGCTACCAAGTGACTCATTCAGTCTGAACTTTGCAACCAACTGTGACTGGCCCTAGATCCATAATGGAGAATTAGACCCTGGTATGCAGTAACAAGAACTTTAGTCTGTTCTCACAGTTCGACCTAGACAGGAGGAAAAGGCAGCAACTGGGAAGGTGGCCATAGAGCACCAGATATGACAGTGGTTTGGGAAATTTTCTGAATGTATCTTAGCAAAACAACTTGAAACAAGGATGAAGTAAGTGTTATGAACAAGGCAGTGGGCTTGGGCTCAGGATTTATGGGCTGACCACACTCAGGAAAAGGAGGGGCCAGTGTGACTAGGATAACCATCACCACCTCTGGGCCTGACAGGAGTAAGATGGGGGAAACAGGTGTTGCATGCAGTCAATGAACAAGAGAGACAGAAGGACAAGTGGATGCCTTCTTAGGGTTGTGGCAATGCCACTCTCGATGGCACCAAGGTGCATGATCCCAACAGTAACCAATTCTTGGGTCAGACCTGCACATCAGTCAGTCCCTGTGGATGGTTGCTGTGGGTAAACAGCTCATCCAACCATGGGCTGTCCATCCATTCTCATGATAAGACTTTCTCAGTTCCCAGCAACAATAATGTATTCTGTCTGGAAAGGACAACCTGATGTCAAAGCCAGTATCCCCCATGGACACCAAGGAACCTTGCCTAGCCTTGTGCTCTCTGTATTCCTGCCCATACTAGATGATCCTTAAGGGCCACCTTGTCCCTCTCCTCCTGTCTCCTGGCTGAATCATGGGGCCTGATGGGAACAATGCTACTTCTGTGATCCTCCATAGGAGGTGGATAGCACATACTTCTTTCTGCCTTGCCTTCCAGTTAGATGAAGCTGCCACACTACTGGGTCTGGCCCAGGCCCATTAAGCCACCTGGGAAGCCAATTGACCTTCAAGCTGATTCAATAGACATATTGGCACCAGTGTTCCTTCTGTCCAATGATTAGTGTTCCAGAGTTGGTTACAGCCCTTTCACCTGCCCTTTATAATATACGTGCCTGTGAATAAAAGCAGATATGTTCGCAGAAGTCTGTCCTTGTAGCTTTTCATGTGGGAAAGTGACCCAGCAACATGGTGAAAAATAGCCACCCACATCTTGAAGCTCTGCTTATCCTCCTACACTCATTCAACTCTGCATCCCCTGCCCAGACCATGGGTGGGGGTGGGGGAAACAGGGCTTGGGTGCACTTGCGATGTAGAGTGTGCTCTCACACACCTGTCCCAGACTTGTATTGGATTCCCACCAGTGGACAAACTCTGTGGGGGGAGGGAACCTCACTCATGACTACTGTGGCATCCACAGGTGCCATGGCAACCTGCATTCTGGCAGCTCAGTCATGTGCACCGGCCCCAGGCCACCATGAGGGATGAGGGCAGTGCCCACTCCAGCAAGCCCAACCTGGGCTCCTGTGGCTCTGCAGGCTACTATGCCAACCTGCTGCTACTAAATCCAGACACAAATGAGAAAGACTTTTCAATTTAACCCTGTAATTACCATCACAGGATGTCCCCACATTGTAACAATACCAAGAAGAAATTTTTCTCTTTGAATCCAGGAGAATTGTTGCTTTCAAAAATATTGCTTTGTAACTCACTGAATTTACTTTGCAATCTATATTTTAGCAGGTTTCTGATGCTATAGCAACAGGTAATTGATCAGTGCTCAGTGAAAACAGCAATGAGTAATCAATGCTAATTATAGATAAATACAACTTTAACTTTGAGTTAGTTCAGATAGAGATATATCAGAATCTTAAGTCATTTAGGCTAAGTGCTAAATGTAAAATAGTTCAATACCACTTAGAAGTAACTAAGCTCAAAATTTGATGTGTTATCTTATTTTTAAAAACGTTGTCTTAATTTGGAGATTTCTAAAGGGTGATTTCAAAATGTAAATCAAGGAAAGGGTAGATGAAAAACCAAGCTATTATCTATTTGATGTAGAATTCAAATCTGTTAAAACAATGAGGTTTTCACAATACTCATGTTAGTAAATATCCAAAATAGTGTCAAAAATCTATGCAAAATCCCACAGCAACTCCTTTTGATAGCTTTGTTTAATTGGTGACTCTGCTTAGTTTTCTAGCCAGCTCCAGCAAGATATTCTCTCTTCCCTACTTCTGACTGTGTTAAAACCTCCAAATTATGGGATTTGATTCAGTACACCAGCTCTTAAATTCAAGGTTTTATTTATAATTTTTTGGCACAACTAAAAAACGCAAATTTTGTATCATGTTAAAGTAACCTATTATGTTCTCTTAATATCTAAAATAGCTGAGTTTTTATTTGAGTTATGATTTGTTTAAATATATACTTATTCTAAAACATGTAAGCACCTTATAAGCATGATCAGATTTGGCCTATATGACATCATGATGTAAAAATTCTATTTCAACCAGATATTTTGGATTTTGAGCCTTCTTGGCATCCTTGACAGGCATTCAAAAAATTAAAACTTCAAAAAATTTGGGCTTTGAAATTTCCAGATAGGCCCATGGAAATGAAAAAGACACTTGTCTGTCATCTTGTAGAGATACCAACTAATCACACTATTTGAATTATATTAGAAATACTGTCAAGATATGAAGTAGTGCTAAATTTTGTTTTGATAATATAAAGTGCTACTGATACAAATGTCTAAAGGTTAAAATGTCTAATGATCTTGTATTACTGTATGTGATTGTTATCTTAATGAAAAAGGCCAGAGGAATGGAAGGGTTAATTCTCTTACAAGATCCTACAGGTGATTTTAAAAGTACTGTATGGAGTAAGCAAGTGCCTCTTGTTGGTTAATGAGTTTATAATTTTAAACATGGCTATTTGAATTCTTGTCATCCAGTTTTGTGTACCAGACCTGCTGCTCATAAAACTAAAAGATTGTTGTTTCTGTGTTTAAGTGTGTCATTTTAGGTTTCAAAGGACCTCTTTTTCCCTGACCTCTATTGTGTTCAATATTCTGGGACAGTCCTATAAGCAGATAAACCAATAATGTACTAGTTTCCAGTTTCAAGAAGTTTGACTAATTTAGATTACTAATAACAGAAAGTAATTCTCATTGGTTTTTGGTACAAAAAAAACAGCCAAGATTTTAGGAAACTATTACCAAAACTGCTTCATTGTTCTATCTTGTATGTTATGTTATGCATGTGTACATATTGTATGTCGACATAGGAAAATTTATTAAGAGCTCTGTCTTAATTGGCTTATAAATTAAAGATTGCTCATAAACTGCTAAAATTAATCAATGAATCAATTTGATTCATGTGACCTAAATCTTTTTGTCAGATGTGACAAATCTTTGTCAGATGTTAAGATGAAACTAAAAATGCTTCATATGTGTGTGTTTAAGTTTGCTGGTTAAGTAAGCTACACTGTGTTAGATATTTGAGAGATTTCCAAAGACATATACTCTTAAAATTTATAAAATACATTGGACCTTCTGGTAAATATTTTCATAAGTTGTTATTTAATGGTTGAAACTGCTGTTCCCTCATTTCTGTATTGTCTAAGTTGGGAAACTGACTCTGTGCTGAGGTATTCTCCAAGATGTACAGTCTGATTTTCAGATCTTATGAAAAGACTGGCTAACAATTTTACATAATAGCATGACCAAAATAAGAGCTTAAATTGTAACTTTACAACTCAATTCACTTCACCATGGGATCTCAAATCCCTTTGGGCTTGATGGTGAAAATGGCATGTTAATCTTTAACATGATCATGCTGATTAGATTGTTTTAAAATGACCATATTAGATTGGATTTTTTTTTAAGATGGTCGTATAGATAGGAGTAATTGTTATAGTCATCATATTAATAAAACTAAAATTACAGAGTGAATGCACCAACATGGGAAGGAGTTCTCACAGCAGAGTCATAGAGTGGCAATCACTTTAATTAGCACTCAGTGACCTCAGAATTAGCCCTAATGGCATTCTGGTCTGGCGAAAGGCTCACAAGAGCATTTCAGGTGTAGAAATCCAGGAAACTTGTGGGAAAACATGTTCCTGCATGGAGAACCTCCCTGGGTGAAATCCAGTGGAAAAAATGGTCATCAAAGAAGGATGTACTTTTCTCCAAAGGGGAGGAGAGGACTTTCATTTTGCTTATGGCCTTGTCTGAATACTGACAGTCTGTGGATTCAGAAGGCTTCCACAGCTAGGCAGCTCATGTCAAGAGCCTCAGGTGATCACTGATATCACACATAAGAGTATTAATTGTTAACAACAGGAGTCACTGTGCACTAACTTCCCATGCAGGACCTTAATACTATGCTTTAAAAACAGAGGGAAGAGTATGGCATCCATCCGCAAGCATGTTAACTTTGCTCCTTTCACCTTGAAGACAATCGTTAGTACAGCAGAGTTACATTTTGTAATGGTCCTGGCAAAGAAGCCCTCATAGTGCATAGAAAGGACCCATGTGGCTGCAGCCCAGGTCCAAAGAAATCATGGGACGCCATTATTGTTCTGTTACAAAAGGAGGCAATATCCTTCAGTTCCCTCATAGTGAAGCAGAAAAATGACCTCCCAAATTAAAAACGATGAGCATATCTGCAGTAAAGAGAGAGTTCAGACAAAGCTGTAGATTTATGCCTTTCAGTTGACTGAGCTGTGAGGTGCTCCTTGCACTTTAAATTTCTTACAAGTGGGGATGGTGCTGTGGCACGCAGTGGGTTAATGGCCTGGCCTGAAGCAGCAGCATCCCATAGGGGCACCAGTTCACCAGTTGAATGATCTCAACAGTTAGCTGAGCCCAGGCACATTTCTCCCCACCCCTGCCTTCTGCCAATCAGGTAAACTACTCCCAGGTGTGGGCCAGGCCTATTAAGCCCACCTGGGAAGGTATGTAACCTTTGAGCTGATTGGATAGGAATACTGGTGCTAGTGTTCATTTTTTTTTTCTTTTTGACAGAGTGGATAGTGTGAGAGAGACAGAGAGAAAGGTCTTCCTTTTTGCCGTTGGTTCACCCTCCAATGGCTGCTGCGGCTGGCGCATCTCGCTGATCCGAAGCCAGGAGCCAAGTGCATCTCCTGGTCTCCCATGCGGGTGCAGGGCCCAAGGACTTGGGCCATCCTCCACTGCCTTCCCGGGCCATAGCAGAGAGCTGGCCTGGAAGAGGGACAACCGGGATAGAATCCAGCGCCCCAACCGGGACTAGAACCTGGAGTGCCGGTGCCGCAAGGCAGAGGATTAGCCTGTTAAGCCATGGCGCCGGCCGCTAGTGTTCATTCTTTCCAATGGTAAGCATTCACAAGAGTTGGTTACACACCTTTAGCTTCCCTTTATAATGTATGTGCTTGTGAATAAATGCAGACATGCTCACAGAAGCCTGTCCCCCATGTCTTCATGGAGGGAAAGGCACCACCAACCTGCTCATGCTTGACAGGACTAAGATGCAGTGGACAAGGGTGGACAAGGGTGAGAATCTGTACTTTAACATGGGCAGGTCCTCTGAGAGGCTGACCTTAATGTCCTGTGGATTTGTGTTATGGTTTCTGAGTACCACGTGGACCTCAAAGGTCAGCAGCTTCTGTGGGATTCTATAAGTGTTTGACAAAACCCACTTGTCCCAGAACAGATCTGCAACACTGGCTCCCTGTCCAGTGCTCACCAAGACCCAACCTGTAGCTGTAAAACATAACTCTTGCACTGAATCCAAGGGCTACTCTAGGAAGGCTGGCAACTTAGCTGATATCATCTTCTCTCCTTTTCCAGCAAGAAATGTCAAGAGATTCAGAGAATACAAAATAGAGGAGCAGGATTCCCAGACTGATATTCTGGCTCTAAATGCTTCACATGCTCCTGCCCTTACCAAAGACTTCATACCCAAGTAGATGCTGAAGATGAAGTACTCACTAATTCCAAGACTTGGAGAAATGCCAAATTTCTGACTCCCAGACACCCAATCCCTGCTATGACCCCACAACATACCTAGGGCACCAGCCCCAAGTACTACACAACCCCTGTGACCATGTCTAAAATAGAGGTCTCCTGGATGCCAAAGTGATCTGAGGACATATGATCCTGTAGTGTTCTGACAGCTAAACAGATATGCTGAACTTTCTTTGAGAATGCCTTGATCTGTGCCTGCATGTGGTAAAAAGTGGGACCTAGCAAGGTGTATTAGCCTCAGGACAGGAAAACACTGCTTGATGCACAAACAGTCGCACATCGATGTCAACACTTCTGGCTAAAGTTTTTCTCAGAGGGACCTCACTGTCTTTTTTTCACATCCAGGGAGGACTACCCATGTCCAGCCTACTGTGGTGCCTTCATCCCCCCTGATCCCAGGGGCCATAGAGAGGGCCCACAGAGCACCACCCATGATACTAGTCAGGTCTGGGGACTCCTTGAGTGCCCCCTGTCCAGTCACACCTACACCTGCTCACTGCACCCTTCAGGAAGTCAAATCACACCAGAGTCCCCCAGTCAGGCCTGCACATCACCCTCTTTGGCAGTTGAGGCCCCACAATCACATTGGGGAAAAAAAAAAGGCTAATCAGCTCTCATTATTACCCCTTTTAGTACATGCCTGTTTCTACCTGGAAAATTGAGGTGCCTGCATGGTGCTCGAGCTGCATTCTCGAATGTTCCTTTCCAAGACTCGATTTCAGATGGACTTTCTCCCTTCTCATAGGCACACAGAAGGGCAGGGAGGTTGGCTCCAGTGTGGCATTTTCCCCTAGACACCAGTCATGGAGGGTGATAAACAGGAGCTTCTGCCTCCCATCTGGTGACTCATGGGCTGAGCCCCCATGTCTCAAGAACAACTGAAAACTGAAGCTTAGACATGGGTCAGTGTGTCCAGGTGAGGGTTAAGCCACATGTGGGAAGACCAGGTTAAGGCAATCCCAGATGTGACAGGACACAGGCTGGATGGACAAGATTAGGCTTGTGTGGACAGGCCCAATGTGGACAAGTTACATGTGACAAGGACAGGTAAGGACAATGACAGGTATATATTTATCAGCTCACATCAGGTCTAGTTAACTGCCTGTCCCACATTTGACTGTGATCTCAAGGCAGTAGGCCTGTGTCCTTTCTTAGACCCAATTTGTACACTGGTGCTGACTGGGTCTTGCTGCACAGCACAGCCTGCAACAGAGGACCACATTCCCAAGTAGGAAGGGTGATTAAACAGGGTCCAGCTGCATTTAGGAGATGCTGAGGGAAAAGACAAAGAAAGATCCAGTGAAAGGAAGGCAGGACAGGTAAGGAGGCACCAGAAGCCCCAGGGAAAGATTTGATTGAAATATGGATGTTGACATCCCAAGCAGCATGTTAAGTGATGCGCCAAATGTCCATCTCTACTATGTTTCTTTGAAGAATAATGGCATATAGTATTCTGAACTAATGCTATTCAAACCAGTACATTTATTTATCTTTAATGTCTGTTTTTTAGATCTGAAGTGATCCTCCTTATTCCCAAGTAGGGATTACTCAGTCTTGTTCAGGAACTTGGCAAAGGTGAGTTTTGCAGACTTTCTAGGACAATTTGTACTTCTTCATAAAAGTTCTTATGGAGAATTTATGGAGAATTTGGACTCCATTTCCCTGACACTAGACTTTAGTTCTTGTCAATTCTGGCTGTTCATGCTACCTCTATATAAGCTAAGTGCACTTTCCCACTCTTGCCACAGGGTCATATTAAGGAGTAATAAGAGTAAGTTACACAGGCTGAGTACACAGTAGGCACCACTGAGGGATCCACTGTCATCACCCTGAACAGAAGACCAGAGAGGTCAGGGCCACACATATGGGAATAGCTGTACACATATCATCAGGACAGAAAAGAGCAACTACCAATAGAACAGGATTGGTGGGATTCCAAGATGGCAGAGTAGGGAGGGAACTTACTGCTCTATCCTAGGAGAAGTTAGTTTTTAAAAAGTGCAGATAGTGTAGTCTCAGGGAAGACTTAGGGGAAAAATGGCAGAGGAAATTCAACCAAAATTAGAGGGACTTGGTGGATCTGCATTGAGGGTGTGGGTGCCCACGGCTCAGGACTCCAGCAGTGGAGAGCCAACGCACCAGCACTGAAAAGTGATGTGAGATGAGACCACATATAGCCTGAGACACTGGCAAAAAAGTGGCAGGAGGAGCCTAGAGGGAATGAGACTTGAAGCCTCGTGGAGGCAAGTACACCAGCCTAACTAAATGAGAGAAAAAAAATGGACAGTACAGACACTTTTCTCTCTCTCTCCGATCACCTCACAAAGGCATACAAGCTGATAAAGTGGCCTCAATTTTGGACAGACATAACAGCTGTGCCAGCTCATGTCTGCACCTGGCAATCAGCTGAGTAGAAACTCCTGACTCTGGTGGGGAGAAATAATAGGGACCAGGAGCTTGTGACAGTGTGAAGCTTCTGAACTGGGACTTTGAAAAAAAATAAAAAACTGAGGGTGCATGGGAGAACTCATGGTGTAGCTGAGACTTTGAGTAGTCTCAGTGGGAGATACCACAAGCTCAGGCGGTCCTGGTTACCTGGTGAGAGACACTGCTGGGGAATCTGAACTTACACTGAGGACTGCACAGATCCTTTGTGTGGTCCTTGAGTCAGAACAGATGATTATTATACCATAGGGGCTAGCATTCAGGCACTGGTCTCCATCAAGGAGAAGAGCCCAGCTGAGCAGAATTACTTCTTTTCTGGTTAAAAAAAAGAGAGAAGATTTACCACACAAAATCTGGGTGTGTCACCTTCGGCATGCCCTTCACCCTGGAGAACTCAACAGAGCTCTCTGGCCACACCCACTACAAGCCTCTGGAGATTCACTGAAAGCATACAGTCCACTTATCTACAGAGTCATAGTACAACAATAAAAGCCACCACAGTGGGGGAGGAGGGAGAAGAAACTAACGAGTATCACCACAAATGCCGAACAGCAATTGCAGCAATCCAATAAAAAATAATAAGGAAGACAACATGACACTCCCAAAAGAACACGACACTTCAATACAAGATTATGAAGACAATGAGGTAAAAGAAATGAAAAAATGGAACTCAAAAAATTGATCAGAAGATTACATAGAAGAAACCAAAGGCCAGTGCTGTGGCTCACTAGGCTAATCCTCCACCCGCGGTGCTGACACCCCAGGTTCTAGTCCCAGTTGGGGTGCCAGATTCTGTCCCGGTTGCTCCTCTTCCAGTCCAGCTCTCTGCTGTGGCCCTGGAATGCAGTGGAGGATGGCCCAGGTCCTTGGGCCCTGCACCTGCATGGGAGACCTGGAGGAAGCACCTGGCTCCTGGCTTCAGATCGGTGCAGCACACCGGCCGCAATGCACTAGCTGTAGCAGCCACTTAGGGGATGAACCAATGGAAAAAGGAAGACCTTTCTTTCTTTGTCTTTCTATCTCTCTCATTGTCTAACTCTGCCTATCCAAAAAAAAAAAAAAAAAAAAAAAAAACAAAAAAAAAACACACACACATGAAGTACTGAAATCCGTGCAGGACATTAAAGAAAATCTCTCTCATAAAAATGAAATCTTAAGGAGAAATCAAAACAAAATGAAGAATTCAATAGAACATGAAATTGAGATATTGAAGAGAAATCAAAGTGAAATGAAAAATTCAGTAGAACAAATAAAAAATGCAGTTGAGAGCCTTAAAAACAGAATCAGTGAGGCAAAGAAAAGAATATCAGACATAGAACACAGAGCACAGGAAAGTATACAGTCAAACCAAAGACAAGAAGAGGAAATTAGAAATCTGTAAAACACTGTTAGGAATCGATAGGATACTAAAACAAACAAACAAACAAAAACCAACAGTCAGGATCTAGGAGTTCCTGAAGGCATGGAGAGAGAGAAAAGATTTTAAGGCCTTTTTAGTGAAATACTAGCAGAAAATTAGTAAACTAGTGAACTAGAAGAGATGTCCAAGTACAGGAAGCACACAGAACCCCCAATAGACATACCAGAAAAGATCTCTGCCATGACACATTGTTATCAAACTCAGCACAGTGAAACATAAAGAGAAAATTCTAAAATGTGCAAAAGAGAAATGCCAGATTACTTTCAGAGGATCTCCAATTAGACTCAAGCAGACGTCTCATCAGAAACCCTGCAGGCTAAGAGAGAATGGTGAGATATAGCCCAAGTCCTAAGAGAAAAAAACTGTATTCCAAAAATATTATACCTTGCAAAACTTTGATTTATGAAGGAAGGTGAAATAAAGACCTTTCATAACGAAGAGAAATGGAAAGAATTTGTCACCACTCGATCAGCCCTGCAAAAGATGCTTAAAGATTTGTTACACACAGAAACACAAAAACATGGTCATCAATATGAATATGGTAAAGGGGGGCCAGAGATGTGGCACAGGAAGTTCATCTTCTGCCTGTGGTGCCAGCATCCCATATGTGCACCAGTTCTAGTCCTGGCTGCTGTTCTTCAAATCCAGCTCTCTGCTATAGCCTGGGAAAGCAGTATAAGATGGCCCAAGTCCTTGGGCTTACTCCCACATAGGAGACCCAGAAGAAGCTCCTGGCTCCTGGCTTAGGATCAGTGCAGCTCTGGCCATTGCGGCCATTTGGAGAGTGAAAGAGTGGGCAGAAGATCTTCCTCTCAGTCTCTCCCTCTCACTGTAGCTCTCTCAAATAAATAAACAAAAATCTTAAAAAAAAAAAAAAAGGTAAAGGAAGAAAGTCTCTCAATAAAAGATCAAAAGTTTGAAGTATAAATTAGAACTGTCTTTAGAAAAATGGCAGGACAAAGTCATTACTTATGGAGTCACATTGAATGCAAGTGGCAACAAATCCCCAGTTAAAAGGCAAAGACTGGCTGAATGGTTTAAAAAAAAAATCTATTTGTTAATTAAAAGAAACACATCTTTCCAACAAAGGTGCATGCAGATTGAAAGAGTAAAGTTGGAAAATGATATTCTATGCATGGGGCTGGTGCTGTGGTGCAGCGGGTTAACACCATGGCCTGCAGCACCATCATCACATATTGGCACCAGTTTGAGACCCGGCTGCTCCAATTCCAATCAAGCTCTCAGCAATGGCCTGGGAAAACAGTGGAGGATGGCCAAACTCTTTGGGCCACTGCACCTGTATGGGAGACCCAGAGAGGCTCCAGGTTCCTGGCTTCAAAACAGCATGCTTCTGGCCATTGAGACCAATTAGGGAGTGAATCATCAGAGGGAAGATCTCTCTCTCCCTCTCTGCATCTCCTCTGTGTGTAACTGACTTTCAAATAAATAAATAAATTTTTTTAAAAAAAAGATATTCCATGCCAACAGAAACCAAAAAAAGCTGGTGTAGCCATGTTAATATCAGAAAAAGTAGACTTTAACACAAAAACAGTTATAGAGACAAAGAAGGGTGCTATATATTAAGGAATCAAGTCAACAGAAAAATGTAACTACTATAAATGTATTTGCACCTAATTAGAGGGCACTGGGCTATTTAAAAGATATGTTAAGGGATTTAAAGGGAGACTTAGACTCCAATGCAATGGTATTAGGGGACTTCAATACTCCACTTTCAGCAATAGGCAGACCAATCAGACAGAAGATCAACAAAGAAACAGCATATTTAAGTGACACTAGGGACCAAATGGACCTAACAGATATCTACAGAGCATTTCATTCTACAGTGGCAGAATACACATTCTTCTCCACAGTGTATGGAACCTTCTCTAGGACTGACCACATACTAGGCCATAAAGCAAGTCTCAGCAAATTCAAAACAATCAAAATCATACTATGCATCTTCTCAGACCACAAAGGAATGAAGCTGGATATTGGCTACTCAGGAATCTCTAGAACATATGCAAACACATGGAGACTGAACAACATGCTCCTGAATCAACAGTGGGTCACAGAAGAAATCAAGAACTTTCTGGAAGCAAATGAAGATAACAACACATCAAAACTTATGGGATACAAAAAAGCAGTGTTAAGAGGAAAGTTTTTAGCAAAAGGTGCCTACATCAAGATATTGGAAAGGGACCAAATAAATGAGCTATCAATGCATCTCAAGGATCTAGAAAGACTACAGCAAACCAAACCCAAAGCTAGTAGAAGAGAAATAATTAAAATTAGAGAAGAAATCAACAGGACTGAACAAAAAAAAATTACAAAAGATCAGCAAAATGAAGAGCTGGTTTTTTGAAAAAAATAAACAAAATTGACACACCATTGGCCCAATCAACCAAAAAAAGAAGACCCAAATCAATATAATTAGAGATGAAAAAGGGAATGTAACAACAGACACCACAGAAATAAAAAAGTCATCAGAAACTACTACAAAGAGTTGTATGCCAGCAAACAGGGAAATGCAATAGATTCCCAAACATACATACAACCTACCTAAATTGAACCATGAAGACATAGAAAGCCTAAACAGGCCCATAACAAGACAGAAATTGCATCAGTAATAAAGGCCCTCCATACAAAGAAAAGCCCAGGACTGGATGGATTCATGGCTGAATTCTACCAGATATTTAAAGAACTAACTTTAATTCTTCTCAAATTATTCAGAATAATAAAAAAAGAGGGAATCCTCCCAAATTCTTTCTATGAAGCCAGCATCACCTTAATTCCTAAATCTGAAAAAGATGCAGCAGAGAAAGAGAATCACAAATTTCCCTGATGAACACAGAGGCAAAAATCCTCAATAAAATTCTAGCCAACAGAATACAACAATACATCAGAAAGGTCATCCACCGAAAGTGCAATTTATCCCTGGTATGCACGGATGGTTCACTATTCACAAATCAATCAGTGTGATACACCACATCAACAAACTGCAGAAGAAAAATCATGATTATCTAAATAGATGCATAGAAAGTATTTGATAGAATACAACACCTTTTCATGATGAAAACTCTAAGCATACTGGGTATAGAAGGAACATTCTTCAACACAATCAAGGCAAGTTATGACAAACCCATGGCCAGCATCCTATTGATGGGGAAAAGTTGGATTCATTCCCACTGAGACCTGGTAGCAGGCAAGGATACCCATTCTCACAACTGCTATTCAATATAGTAGTGGAAGTGTTAGCTAGAGCCATTCGGCAACTAAAATAAATCAAAGGGATACAAATTGGGAAGGAAGAAGTCAAACTATCCCTATTTGCTGACAATATGACTTTTCACAGGTGCAGGGTTCCAAACATTTGGGCCAACTTCTACTGCTTTCCAAAGCCATAGCAGAGAACTGGATTGGAAGTCCAACAGCCAGGACTTGAACCGGTGCCCATTTGTGATGCTGGCACTTCAGGCAGCAGCTTCACTGCTATAGCCCCAGCCCTAAAAGAGTAATGTTAAAACAGAAATTCTCTCCAAAGATTTTCACCCTCATAGATATATAATAGAAAACAGAGAAAAGAAACAATGAATGAATGTGGAGTTGATTTAAAGGAATAAAAATCTAGTTGAAAGATTGATAAAACAGCACATTTTTGTTCAAATACCATTATAGAACTAACTAACCCCGGCACCTAAAATCTGAACCAAAAAATTAGTTCAGTGAAAACACAGATTTAAAATCTGCTTGTGAACTGTTATTTGCAACACATAAGAAGCTATAAGTTGTTTGTATAATGTTTGTCCTAAAGATCTAACAATTTCTCCTAACTTGAAAAAAATCAACATTCAACTGAACACAAAGGAAACTCATAAATAAAACAAGATCACTTATGACATCAAACCACTGTGGAGGACCTAGGACAGAATAAAAAACCAAATCGATGATGATGAGAAGGATGACCCATATCATACAGTCTTAGAAATGAAAGCTGCATTCACATTGCCAGACATCAGGCACTTTCTGAATGAGATTCTGTCCATTGGACTGCAGAAGCCTACAAGCTGGTGAGGAAATACAATGAGGCAGCCACAAGGCTGGGCCAACCCTGAAAACTGCTTTGTTTACTGAGGTGATGACGGTTTCCAGGTGGTTTCAAGCAGTATGATGATGGAGGTCTCCCTAGAGGTAACCAAGGAGGCTTTCAGAGCCAAGGTGGAGACAGTGGTGGAGGAGATGACTACCAAGGAGTTCTCCACCTCACTGCAGGTAATGAATACAACCAGACATGCTGGGTTAACAATAGCCAGTGTAACAAGAACTCCAAAAATTGAGGCTGTTGCAACTTGGATCCCTAGAAACTGTCAATATCATGGCAGTTGCAGCCACCACCCAGGCACAGCCCTATTCAGACACCCTCAGGGGCAGCAGCAACAGCACGAACAGCAGTATCCCTGGGTATAGTACCAATAACAGATACCCTGCTACCAGCAGCCACAGCTTTCCAAAGCCATTACAGCCAGGCAGAGTGGATAGTGAGAGAGAGACAGAGAGAAAGGTCTTCCTTTGCCATTGGTTCACCCTCCAATGGCCACCACGGCCATGCGCTGCAGCCAGCGCACCGCGCTGATCCGAAGGCAGGAGCCAGGTGCTTCTCCTGGTCTCTCATGGGGTGCAGGGCCCAAGCACTTGGGCCATCCTCCACTGCACTCCTGGGCCATAGCAGAGAGCTGACCTAGCAGAGGGGCAACCGGGACAGAATCCGGCGCCCTGACCGGGACTAGAACCCGGTGTGCCAGCGCCGGTAGGCGGAGGATTAGCCTGTTGAGCCACGGCGCCAGCCAAAGACAGATAAATTTTATGTCACCATTCCTAACAAGGCCATCTGGAGTCATTCTTTTAGAATCACCTTCTACGCTATTAATTTCTCATGAATTAATATCCATATCTTCTTAAAAAGATGCAATGTATCCTAGAGAAGGGAAGTCATATTTTACATGGACTTTATTATATGTGTAAATATCACCACTATCAACAACAGAACATTTTGTCCACCCTAAAGGAAATTTGAGAGTGGGCATTTGACCAAGTTTTTAAGATGCTTCTATGGACACTCACATTCCACAATGCACAGATTTGAGTGCCAACTCCACTCCTGATACAATTCCAGTTTCCTGTGAAAGCACACCCTGAAGAACACAATCTGGGAATCAAGGGATCAAGTAGGTGGGAGCTTTAGAGACATGGTGGAGACTGGGGTATATTTATTTTTCTAAATAAAGTTACTTATTTGAAAGAGAAAGAGAGAGAATCTTCTCTATCCCCAAGTCTTCCAACCTAAAGTTACTACAAATGTGATCTGTTCTGTAGGTATGCTTATTGTGAACATGACATGTAATAGAAGATGGAATCTATGTGTTATCTTATCAAAGAGCCTCCATCATTCAGACAGGACAAGACCATACCTCTCAGCCACACTCGCCCAGAACATATTGCTGGCAACGGGTAACTGGAGAGAGAACAAATGAGGATGGCTTGCCCCCCAATTGGCAGCAGACAGGAGAAGGGTCCTGGTGTTTCCACTTCACTGTATCAGGACAGGGGAAAAGAAAGCAGACCTGTGTTCAGAGAGCACCAAGTCTCTTAATCTTATTGAATCTTACATTTTCTGTGGTATTCTTTGCTTTATACATCTTTGGGACTTTACTAGCTTCTTGTTTAGATTTTAAGTAATTCTCATAAATTTTACTAACAAGTGTCCCTACTGTTACTCACTGGCATGCCTACATTCTATGAATCATTCAATTTTAATGTTTACATGCTTAGCTAATTATTAATTATGTTTGTAATTGCAACATACTAGTGACAAAATAGCTAAATTAGCTAATGACGATCAAATGTCAGTCTTAGAACTGATTCATGTTATTATTTAATTGTTTTGGAGACTATGAAGATGTTGACTACATGTACCATTAAAATATAATTTTTAAAAAATCCTGTAATAGGCAACTCCACGTTCACAAAACTGGTAAAATCTAATGCATGTGTTAAAAACATACATAGTAGGGCTGGTGCCATGGTTCACTTGGTTAATCATCCGCCTACAATGCCGGCATCCCATATGGGCACTGGCTGCAGTCCCAGATGCTCCTCTTCCAGTCCATCTCTCCGTTGTGGCCCAGGGAAAGCAGTGGAAGATGGCCCAAGTCCTTGGACCCATGAACCCACATGGGAGACCAAGAAGAAGCTCCTGGCTTCTGGCTCCTGGCTTCGGAATGGCACAACTCCAGCCATAGTAGCCATTTGGGGAGTGAACTAATGGAAGGAAGGCCTTTCGCTTTGTCTCTCTCTGTCTATAACCCTACCTGTCCAAAAAAAAAAGCAAAAACATACATAGTGATAAATTTAGAAAAGCTGTTAAGTACTGTAAGTGGCTGCCAAAGAGCTGAAAAACCCACAATGACTGTCACTAATTTAGTATATAATGTTGAGAAAATAAAAAATATGGCTGGCGCCATGGCTCTATAGGCTCATCCTCCACCTGTGGCACTGGCACACTAGGTTCTAGTCCCAGTCAGGGCACTGGATTCTGTCCTGGTTGCTCCTCTTCCAGTTCAGCTCTCTGCTGTGGCCCAGGAGTGCAGTGGAGGATGGCCCAAGCCCTTGGGCCCTGCACCCACATGGGAGACCAGGAGAAGTACCTGGCTCCTGGCTTCGCATCAGCACCGGCTGCAGCACGCCAGCTGCAGCGGCCATTGGAGGGTGAACCAGTGGTAAAAGAAAGACCTTTCTCTCTGTCTCTCTTTCTCTCTCACTATCCACTCTGCTTGTCAAAAAATTAAAAAAAAATTTAAGAAAGTATTTATTAAAATTTCTGCTACAATGCACTAGATTTATGATTTTCAGAATGTATCTTTCCTATGTGTACTGTAGTCCTGTGTGAGTTTTTAGTACCAAAAATTATAAAATGTGAAAGGTTTTGTCTTTTGTTTTTTAAAGATGTATTTATTTATTTGAGAGGCAGAGTTAGACACAGAGAAGAAGAGACAGAGAACAGAGGTCTTCTACCCACTGATTCACTCCCTAAATTGCCACAACAGCTGGAGGTGGGCTGATTTGAAGCCAGAGCCAGGAAGTTCCTCTGGGTCTCTCATATGGATGCAGGAGCCCAGGCACTTGGACCATATTCCACTTCTTACCCAGACCATTAGCAAAGAGCGGATCAGAAGTGCAATGGCAGGGACATGAACTGGCACCCATATGTGACACCTGTGGTGCAGGTGGAGGCTTAACTTAGGTCACAGCATTGGCCTAGGAAATGTTTTAGGAAGACATCCTTCATGTAGACTAGTGTGTAACAATGTAAGATAGATTTAGGTTTTATTTCCTACACATCATTATTTATTCTTTAGCAACTATAGATACTGAATATAATTATATATGTATATATTATGGAACTGTAGATTTTGTTGTCATTCTTTCTAATTTGCTTTATAATGGCCGCTAATAAGATAATCTTATGGATTATTGTATTGATGCTACCTGTACACAGCCAGGCATTTCCACTGTAGTATGTGTTCATGTATATAAGTATTTTTGTGTTTGTATATGCACATGCATGTACAACTTTTGATGAGATAGAATTGAAAGTAATACTGTAAGAAATCCAAATACTCATTTCAAATTCTCTGTCCCCTCCAGAGATGGCTGTCTATGATGCAAAACAGGTCCTTTTATGGTCATGGACTGAAATGCACCTCCCTAAAAACTCATACCTTGAAGTGCTCACAACCAATGTGACTCTAAGAGAAAATGCTTTAAAACAAGTCAGATGATAGCATATGTGTGAGGCCCATCGGGAGAATGGCATATGGAAAAATCAAGCCTCTTATGATCTTGCTCTTACATTTGCAACCTCCACAGCACTGAGAAGTAAATTTCCATGATTTAAATCATATCTTCTGTAGTATTTTATTAATAAATCAATACATCCTCATTGCTGCCACCATTTCCTGCAATCACATAGAAGGTCTAATTATCAGAGAAATGTAGAAACTAAAAACTATGGCTTCAAATGGTCAAAACATCTAGAAATCCAAGAAAGAAATCAGATAAGTAACTATTATCATTCTCAAATACCCAGAAAAAACAAGAATGAATCAAATCCAAGGGCAGTAGAGAAAAGTAAATAATAACTATCATAGCAAAAGTAAATAAGGAAGAATCTTAAGCAATATTAAAACTGATAAAAATGAAGAGCTGATTCTATGAAAACAAAAATAATTCTCTACCTACACAAGCAAATATAGGAAATGATTCAAATGAATGAAATTAAAGAGAAGAGTAATATCTACTCAAATAGGAAAATAAGATATCAAATTTATATTTCTGGTTGTAGATAACATGGGTATATTAGAAGAAGGGAGAACTGGAAATGAAAAATGAATTCAGTAAAATTGGCAATACAATATAAAAACAAAACCAGTAGGACTTCTGTACATAACAGTGAACTTACTGGGGAAATTGTAAGAATATATTTATAATTGTGACAAGCACATAAAATATCTTACAATAAATTCAACTCAGAATTTGAAAGCTCCCTACCATAAAATTGCAAAGCAATGATGAAAGAAACTAAATATATAACAATTAAAAAGATGTCTCATGTTTTAATATTGAAAAAACTTTTATCATTGAAACTTTTATACTGTCCAATATAATGTACACATTTGATGCATTTATCATCAAAGCATCAACGGAATCCTTCATAGAGGGCTTAACACTTTGGTACAATGTGTTAAGCTGCCACTTGCAATGCCAGTATCCTATATCAGAACAAGTGCTCGAGGCCGGCACTGTGATGCAGTGGGTTAAAGCCCTGACCTGAAGTGCTGTAATCCCATAGGGGCATGTGTTCTAATCCCGGCTGCTCCTCTTCCGATCCAGCTCTCTGTTGATAACAGTGGAAGATGGCCCAAATCCTTGGGCCCCTGCACCCATGTGGGAGACCCAGAGGAAACTCCTGGCTCCTGGCTTTGGATCGGCACAGCTCTGGCCACTGTGGCCATCTGGGAAGTGAACCAGTGGATGGAAGAGCTCTCTGTCTCTACCTTTCTCTGTAACTCTGTCTTTCAAATGAATAAAATAAATCTAAAAAGAAAAAAAAGTGCTCAAGTCCTGGTAGCTATACTTTTGATCCAGCACCCTGTTAATGTGCTTGGAAAAGCAGCAAAAGATGACCCTACTTCCTGGGTCCCTGCCAACAATGTGAGAAATCTAGGTGGAGTTCCAGACCCTGGATTTGACCTGGCTCAACCCCAGCAATTGTTGCTATTTGGGAAGTGAACTAGCAAGTGCAAGAACTCTGTTACTATCTCTCTCTCTCTCTCTGTCACTCTGTCTTTGAAATAAATAAATCTTTTTATAAAGAAAATAAATTATTCACAGAAGTAGAAAAAAAAAACAAATTAAAATTCATTTGAAACCAGAAAACCCTCAAACGGTCAAAGCAATCTTTAAAAACATAATAAATCTGAAGGAATTACAATATCTGATTTCAAGACAAATTACAGAAACATGAAAGCACTGGCTTAAAAACAGACACATAGTTCAGTGTAACAGAATAGACAGCACAGAAATAAACCCATATTTACACAGACAACTCATCTTTAACAAAGGAACCAAAATGCCCTGGAAAAAGAGAAGAATTTCTTTAGCAAGGAGTAAAGAAACTGATTATCCATATACTGAAGGCTAAAAATATATCCCCACATCTCCTACGTTACAGAAAAGTCAACGCATGGTAAGTGAAAAATCTAAATATAAGACCATGAGATTCCAAGATGGCAGAATAGGTAGGAAGCTTACTGCTCTAGTCTAGGGAAAGAAAGTTTAAGAAAAGTGGAGAGAGTGCAATCTCAGGGAAGAGTTAAGAAAACTGCCACAGCTTGTGTCCACAAACCCAGTAACCAGCTGAGAGGAGGCACCCGAGTCTGGCTGGGAGGACTGACAGGGGATTGCACACCCATGTAAGACTGTGAGGTGCCCCAAGGCTCCAACAACATCACAGGCTCTGGAGCTTAGGCTGCCTGGGCATTCAAACAAAAAAAAAAAAGAGAGAGAGAGAGAGAGAGAGAGAATGAAGGAGAGAGAGAAAGAAGGAGAGAGAGAGAAAGAAAGAGAGAGAGAGAGAGAGAAAGAAATTAGAGAAATAAAAAAACAGGGATGGAGATTTATGGGATAATAACAAATGAGCAAACATATGGGTCTTAGGAGTCCCTGAAGGTGTGGAAAGATAAAATGGATGACATTTTAAAAAATAATTATGAAAATTTCCCAAATTTGGAGAAAAAATGTCCAAGTATAGGAAAAACATAGAACTCCTAATAGACATGACCAGAAAAGATGTTCACCAACACATTGTAGTCAAATTTTACACAGTAAAACATAAAGAAAAGATTCTAAAATGTGCACAAGAGAAACACCAGATGACTTTCAAAGGTGCTTCCAATTAGACTATCGGCAGAATTCTCATCTGAATCCCTACAAGGTGGAAAAAAATGCTGAGATATAGTGCAAATCAAAACAAAATAAGTGTCAATCTAGAATACTCTACCTTAAATGCTTTCATTTCTAAATGAAGGTGAAAAGACCTTCCATAACAAACAGTAATTGAAACAACCTGTCACCACACATCCAGCCAAAAAAAAAGTCTAAGATGTGCTACACACAGAAACATGGTTACCACTGTGAAAAATCTCCCAGTAAAGTACAAGGGAAATCCAAAGTAAACAATGGGAATATTTATGGAAAAATGGCAGGGCCAAGTCATCACTTATCAATTGTATTATTGAATGTAAATGGTCTCAACTCTCCAAAAGAGGCAGACTGGTAAAATGGATTAAAAAAAAAAGACCCATCTATTTTTTTTGCTGCCTACAAGGAACCAAGAAATCCACAGTCAGAAAAGTTAAAGGATGGGAAAAGGTATAACATGCTTAGGGAAACCAAAAATGAGTAGGTGTAGCCATCTTAATTTCAGACAAAATAGACTTTATCACAAAAACCATTAAAAGGGAAAAACAAGGGCACTAAGATTAAGGGGTCAATTCAATAGGAAGATGTAACTATAATAAATATACATACACCCAATTACTGGACACCTGATGATTTAAAAGAGATGTTAATGGATCTAAAGGGAGACGACATAAAAACAAATGTATGAGGGCAGAATGGTGATTCTGCAGGTTAAGCTGTTGCTTGCAATGCCAGCATCCCATAATAGAAAGCCTGATATCAGTCTTGGCTACTCTTCTGTTCCAGCTTCCTGGTAATCCAGCTTCCTGATAATGCACCTGAGAAGGCAGCAGAAGATGGCCCAAGTGCTTGGATCCCCTCCACCTACGTCGGAGACCCGGATGGGGTTTCTTGTCCCTGGCTTCATCCTGGGCTACCCTAGATATCACAACCATTTGGGGGAATAAACCAATAATTGGAGATTTCTCTCTCCCTGTCTCTACCTTAAAAATACATGTTTACCAATAATGTACATACTAGCTACTAAATACTGCAAAAGAACATAAAATAAAAACATTACTTCTTTCTATACTAGTTATATTACACAGAACACATTACTCTTTTTTTTTTAAAGAGTACATCAGAGTTACACAGACAGACAAGGAGAGACAGAGACAGAGAGGTTTTCCATCCACTGGTTCACTCCTCAATTGACCACAACAACCAGAGCAGTGCTGATTTCAAGCCAGGTGCCAGGAGCCTCTTCGGGATCTCCCATGTGGTTGCAGGGGACTTGGGCCATCCTCCACTGCTTTCCTAGGGCACAGCAGAGAGCTGAATCATAAGAGGAGCAGCCAGGGCTACAGACCAGGGCTTTAACCCACTGAGCCACAGCACCGGCCCCCAGAACACATTACTCTTAAAAGTCTCCTATATTATCTTCTGAGACATCTATATGCATATAAACAAGGGTACTTTAAAGTGTCATAAAAATGGACTTAAATGATTGTCTCTTTTGCTGTAATAAATTTTGAAATCCATGCATACAAGAAGGTTTCAAAAACATTTATGTAGTATGTGTTATAAAAAGAAGGCTTGTGAATCAATAGATTTCCTGCCTATCTAAGAATCAGCCTGGTCACCAGGGAGACCAAGGAAAGAGGCCCAAGCAAAGCCACTTGGGACCTGTGCAGAGTCCATCTCTGGAGTGAGCAAGAAGGCAATGCCAGTCATGGGGAGTTCTGGGCCCCCTTGACCCTGGAGTGGGTGCACAAACTTGCCAACTCACATTTAGGCTGAGGGAACAGACCAGCAGGCTGGCCAAAGATTGTGTCACCCATTCAGGAATCTGGACACAGGAGTGGCCTAAAAAGAACCATCACAAAGAGATGCACAAAACAGGAGTTAGCTAGAGTGCTAACAGGCACAGATTCTAGCCCAAGATAGCAGACAATGCCAACCTTCTCTTATGTTGTAAAGTTCCCACCCTTTATTTTAAAGGCCTTGGGAAATATACCTGTAGATACTTCATGTATAAAACACACATGAACTATTCATAATTGTCTTTTTTTTTTTTTTTTTTGACAGGCAGAGTGGATAGTGAGAGAGAGAGAGAGACAGAGAGAAAGGTCTTCCTTTTTGCCGCTGGTTCACCCTCCAATGGCCGCTGCGGCTGGTGCATCTCGAGGTCCGAAGCCAGGAGCCAGGTGCTTCTCCTGGTCTCCCATGCCGGTGCAGGGCCCAAGAACTTGGGCCATCCTCCACTGCCTTCCCGGACCATAGCAGAGAGCTGGCCTGGAAGAGGGGCAACTGGAATAGAATCCGGTGCCCAAACCGGGACTAGAACCCGGTGTGCTGGTGCCGCAAGGCGGAGGATTAGCCTGTTAAGCCACGGTGCCGGCTGAACTATTCATAATTGGACTATAAATATTATCATTTTTTCTTTGAGCAATGACTATCAGGATCTACCTCAAGGAGGGACAATCAAAGGGGATTACTTTAGTCCCATTCATAGAGAATTATGCATCCTACAGGAACCTCTTTTTACAAACAACTTCTATTATTTT
The DNA here is from genome assembly GCF_033115175.1 of Lepus europaeus. NCBI lineage: Eukaryota > Metazoa > Chordata > Mammalia > Lagomorpha > Leporidae > Lepus > Lepus europaeus. The sequence continues at coordinate 29,691,612 of NC_084849.1, forward strand.
CCATTTAAAAACAATGGAATCTTTGTTTATTTCATAATAGATAAGATTACTGTCTGAATCAATAACTCATCATTTTAATTATTTTATGATTATAATTATGATAATTATGATTATTATTATTTTGCAAGGGGAAATAATTCACCCCAGAGAGATTTTTTTTTTTTTTTATATTGAGACCAACACCTATCTTGGGGATCACCTGTGATGCCAGATGGATGGACAAGCAAGCCAACTGAACTCATCTGCTAGGAGACAGGACACTTAACCCAAATTGCTATATTTCACTCTACACAAAAATGAAAAAAATGAAATAAAGAACTCCAGTCTATCAGTCCCCAAGTTTAAGCAAAGGGCACATGTGCATTATTCCAGGTCTGCACCCCCTTTGACTGTGCTCACAGGTGGACTATTTGCACAGGAATGTGGAGTGTGAGTCAGGAGTAACTGCAGCAGTGAAAGTGGTCAGTGTTTCCATAAAACTGATTTCAATGACCTCAGATGCAATCATCAAACTTCTGCTCCTAGCAAAGGACACATGCACAGCCATATTCAGACCTCTCCCAACAAAACTCTATTGCACGCTGTTTATTTAGGATTGTCTTTTCACATTTAATTACACCAGTTCTCTACTGCATATAGAAATAGCAATGTAATAAAACTGAATAGCGAGTCAACTATATCAAACTATTTTTGAAATTAACTCTAAATTTAAACAAATTTAAAAACTCTATAAGATAGAAGGTTAATTTTGGCAATCTGCACAAATGACCTATGTCTTATCTGTGCTTTTGAATACTTCCTGATCTCCCTTCTGGCCTTCCTCTCACCTCCTTTCTGCATCACTGCCCCACATGGCCCTGAAGCCACTCCCTTTGGAGCAGTCCTGTAGACTGCCATTCAATTATGTGAGAAATGTTACTTATTTCAAAATGGCTCAGAAAGACAGGGCTGAACAGCATCTAATGGCAATACACAGGCCTTCTAATATCCCTTAAATATGTTGCCAGCATATGTGGGGCCAGCACTGTGACACTGGATTCCACATGGGCTTTGGTTCATGTCCTAGCTACCCTACTTCCAATCCAGCTCCCTAGTCATGTGCCTGGAAAAGCACCAGAGAATAGCTCAAGTACTTGTGTCTCTGCTCCTTCATGGGAAACTTGAGTGAATCTCCAGCTCTGACAGTTGTGGCCACTGAAGAAGTGAACCAGTAGATGGAAGATCTTCTCTCTGAATGTGTGTGTGTGTATGGTGGAGGGTGTCTTTCCCTCTCTCCGATTCTCTTTTCAAATAAATAAACTTCTTTTAAAAATAAAACTTTCAGGTGAACCAATGGAAGGAAGACTTTTCTCTCTGTCTCTTTCTCACTGTGTAACTTTGCCTGCAAAAAAACAAACAAACAAAAAAAACCACTTTTTTCAAAAAATTTAAAAAAAAAAATAAGTTAACATAAAGATTCTGACTCAAGTTAACATATGATGGAGCCAAGAAAGCTACTCCTAACTTTGTCAAGTGCCTCCTCCATCTCTTCCTACAGAAAAACCATTTCTCTTGCTTTCCAAGCACTCAAAACCAAAAGAACCAATGCTACTCAGTATAACTCTGTTTAAGGCTGCTCCAGCATTGAAGGAAAGAAAAGGAGCAAGGGGCACAAATCCAGGGCGATTTCAAGGTGAAAGTCTCCTCCTCACTTTGAACCTTAGCTTCTAGTGAGAGATGGTCACAAAGGCAATTTCATATATTTCAGTAGGCTCCCTGTGTGTACACCAGAAGGAGAACACAGAGCGCTCCACAAGGGTGAAACACATTAAACAAAATTTCCCCACCCTGCTGATCACAATCTCAAGAACATCACAGTCAAAACTCCATTTCACTTTGAGAAATAGACTACATCAATTTTTCTCCACCAAGAGAAAGGCTCCATCTCCATGCAGATGGCACCACCACACAGTGCAAACCAGGCAAATGGCAGAGCTATGGCTTTGATGCTCTGAAGGGAATGAATAACATGTATGAATTGTGACTTGACTAAAAAGCTTAACCTTGCTCTAGGAGTGATACAGGTTTGGGCTAAAAAGATGAAACAGAGACCAGCTGACACTGTTTGGTGAGAACAGAATATTGGTCTCCAGTAGATACTTTGTAGCACATTATCTTTGAGAGGATTACACTTTCTATTTATATTTAAAGAAATAAAAAGTTTGAATAAGTTCCACCCTAACACATGGTAGCTTCAGACACTGTTCACATTACAGTTAATCTTGGTCACTTATCCCCCATTCAACAAACGACAACCAAACTAAAATAGAATAGTCCAACACAATGCTGACACCTGTTCAACAGGCATCTCCCAGATCTTGACACACAAGCCAAAAGAAAGGGAATTGTGGGACTGGTATTTTTCCATGGAGAGTTAAGCCACTACCACCTCAACTGCTGGCATCCCATGTGAGTGCCAGTTTAAGACTTATTTATTTATTTTAAAAATGGAGTTATACAGAGAGAAGGAGAGACAAAGAAGGGACAGATTTGTGGTGTAGCAGGTAAAGCCATCACCTAAAATGTTGGCATCCCATATAGGCACCAGTTCATGTCCTACCTGCTCTACTTCTGATCCAGCTCTCCACAAATGGCCTTGGAATAGAAGCAGAAGATGGCCCAAGTACTTGGGCCCCTGCCATCCATGTGCAATACATGGATGAAACTCCTGGATCCTGGTGTGGCCCTGACTAGGGCCTGGCCCAGCACTGGCAATTGCAACCATCTGGGGAGTGAATCAGCTGATGGAAGATCTTCCTCTCTCTTTCTCTCTGTAACTCTGACTTTCAAATAAATAAATACATCCTGAAAGAGAGAGAGAGAAATCTTCAACCTGTTAGTTTAGTCCCTAGCTGGCCACATTAGCCAGGGCTGAGTCAGGTGGAAGTCAGGAGCCAGGTGCCTCATCCAAGTCTCCAACATTGGTAGAAGGGATTCAAACTCTTGGGCCATCCTCTGCTGCTTTTCCCAGACCATTAGTACAAGCTGGATCATAAGTGGAGCAACTGGGACATGAACCATCACCCACTTGGGATGCCAGAATTACAGGCAGTGGATTTAACCTATAGTGTAAAATGCTGGCCGCATGAGTGCCAGTTTGAGTCACAGCTGCTCCACTTCTGATCTGCCTCCCTGTTAATGCACCTGGGGAAGCAGCAGAAGATAGTCCAAGTACTAGAGCCATCCATGGATCATGCATCACATAAAAGACGTGGATGGAGTCCTAGGCTCCAGGTATCAACGTGCCCAGCCCTGCTCACTGTGGCCATTTGAGGAGTGAAGCAGCAGATACAAGATCCTCAGCCTTCTGTCTTTCTCTGTAAATCTGCCTTTAAAGTACAAATTTTAAAACTTACTAAAAAAAAAGCGGGAGGTGGGGGGAGGAGAGGATGAAAAAGGAGCCACATCCAAACAACAGAGCCAGGCTACAGTTGTGCTGTCCCTCAGCAGCCTTCTGCTCCAAGTGGGAAGTCTCCAGCTTACAGACATTGACATAAAAGACACACTCACAGCATATTTCAAAATAACAGAGGAGAGGTTTTCAAGGCAGGTTGATTTTAGGATGCCTTTTAGTGAAAAATTATGCTGAGTGTAAGCAGAAGCTTTTTGGTGCAGCCAAGTTATCCCAGTGCCTAATTCAAGGAGTCAGCCTGTGCTGACAGGGGAGAGAGCTGAATCGTCTCCATTGCTCATCTCAGCATCATAAAGAGAAGGAAAAAAGTGTACTCGTGTCTGTGGTTATAAACATGATGGAAGCACAAGAATTTCAGAAGGGGGAGAGCAAAGCTCAGATACAGTTTTCTTAAGAAAATAAAATGAAGAAAGTCTCAGAACATAATGTGGGTTGGAAAACACCATCAGTTCATCAGCTCTCACCAGGATCCAGGAAAGCTGCCTTGCTTACCCTCAGACCAAATATTTTAAAACACATTTTCTGATTAAATGAATGCAGAAGATCACTACACTCAGCAATCTGAGTCTCCAAGTGCCAAAAAAAAGTCTTAGTTTCCACTATGGGCAGGGGTAGCCCAACCAGGCACTGAGAACATGAGAAAAGCTTTTCCACAACAAAGAATGTGAAATATGAAGCAGTCACACAGGCAAACAGTTTCAGGTGCTAAATGTGAGCCCCAGGATAAGCACACAGCAAACCTGTTCGGTCCCAAGAGAAGTCAGCTTGTTAGTCCTGCAGTCACAAGGAAAACACAACCACTTAAAATGCTTCATAGTGACTGAAAACACTTTGCCCTTCTCTGAAGAATAGCCTGATGTGGACAAGGGCTGAGAGTTAGGAAAATAGAATCACATACAGTCTACTGGATGTGAATTAATGGAAAAACCTGAAAATGATCCCAAGACTAGAGAAGTATAACGAGAAAAGCAATGAAATGAGGGATGGGTGAGTGTCTTCAGCCCCTTTCCTCCATCAAATTCCTTAGAAACCTACATTTGCTAATGTAGTGTCATTCACTCCACCGCCAAAGGGTTGGAATGAACGCATGACAAGTTGTCCACCTTGAAGGTGACCAATCAGTCTCTTTCAATGCCCACTGTCACACAATAAATAGTCTTCCTAAGAAGGCAGGCCAAGTAGCATGTTAGATCAAGGCAGTGACTATTGCTGGGGAATCACCCCCTTTGCAGACCAGCAGAAACAGCAAAGAGAAAGAGGGGGAAGAAAGTCTAGAGAAAAATATGGAAACTCCACGTGGTATAGACTCCATCTTTCTGGCTTACAGATGCTCAGCCAAGAGCCACCACAGGCTTTAAGAACCACTCGGCAGCAGCAACACTCCATGGTCACTCAGAAAAGTCAGACAGCTTCTTGTTGTCTATACATAGCTGACTTGGGTCTGTACACATTCTGGGTGAAATGCACCCAAGTTAAGCAAAGAAACAGACTTATAAAACCTTCAAATATAATATTTCATGGCAAATGAACTTTGCAAAGCCAAGTCACCCAATAGAGTAGGTGGAGGAATCTATATTTTAAAGCAGCACCACTCATGGCAGGCCTCATACACATGCAAAGAACAGTTTTGAGCTATGCAATTTCTTCACATGTGCATTGTCTCTTCTCTCTACATAATGTGCATACAGAAAAGAACATCTGTACATACGAGTTGGTACAAATTGTATACATGGATACCTCATGCACACTGCATGCACAAACATGCATCTCCATATGCAACCTAACACTGTCTCCAGAAACAGAGTCTATGTGAGCCAGCAGCAGCAACACTATTTTTGATGCACATGCCTATCTCATCACACAGGATTCCCACTTCTGTTTTCTAAGAAGGAATAAAGCCATGTCAACAACATGCCTGGCATCTCTGGCAGTGTGTAGAAACATAACCGATGTCTGGAATGTGTTGTCTAGAAGTGTCTGTCTTTCACAGGATTGGTAATTGTAGCTATTCATTCACTCTTAAACAGATTTGTAAGTTGCCTTGGATTTGCCATTAACATTTTGCAGGGGTGGGAATGTTTTTTCTGCCAAGGCCATTTGGAGATTTACAACATCATTCATGGACTATACAAAATTACTGAATTAAAAATTAAATTATCCAATCCAACATGCAGTTGCCTTGGCAGGTCCAGAACAAATGATTTCATGGACCCTAAATGGCCCACAGGCTGGATGTTCCCCATCCCTGATTTAGAGTAAAACTAAGGTTCTGACTTCTTACTCTTCACTTACTGGCCCCGTCAGAGCTGATGTGCAATAAAGGCTCCTAGAACTGCAGTTAGAAGAAACTTCTTTCCACTTCCCTTGTAACTTTAGGTTGTGCATTTGCATAGCCACTGATTCCACTCAAAATGTCTATTGATGGGCTAGTATTGCAGCGCAATGTGTTAAGCTACCTCCCACAATGCCAACATCTCAAATGAGTATGAGTTCAAGTCTCAGCTACTCCACTTCCAATCGAGTTCCCTAATATGCCTGGGAAAGGCAAAAGATAGCCCAAAAGTTGGGTCCCTGCCACCCACATGGGAGTCCCAAACAGTGTTTGAGGCTCTATCTACAAGTCACTTTCTAGTTTTACTTCCTAGATGGCTGCATTATTCTAAATGAGTTTTATAAATTAGTAATCAAAATTATTTATGTGAAAACTTCATTACACTAAAAGTCAGTCAGCAATAGTTTTCAAGGCCACATCTTCTACTCCATTATGTGGACAACTCTGTGGAGGGAGAGGGGTACTTCTTTTTTTTCCTCTTCTTAGCCTCCTCACGTTAGTGACTTCCATGGATATTTCCAGAGACCACAGTCATTATGAAAATATGTCAAAAGTGTCATGGGCGTAAACACAGAACCCAAAATAAGACAAGGCCCTCTTAATTAAAACCGTGTAGACTGTAAGATAGTCAGCTTGGTGGGGCACTGGGTGACTGTAAAGAATGGGGCAGAGAGTATTATTTTTTTGCATGTATGCTTTTATAGTTCTCCACTTTATGCAAATCCAGATTAAACTAACTCCACGTTATTGACACACACAGATCTGCATTAACTTCAGTTCACTTCTGATTTTGCAAAGGGATCAGTGGCAGATAACAGTTGACATCCTTGCTAACAGGAGAACAAAGAGAGCCTGAAGACAGAAATCATAAAGCAGCCAAATAAATCATCAACTGTGCTTTCATGGCCTCAAACTCCAGACTGAAAAAAGTCTGTTAACTTAACGAAGAGGGATCAATCCACAAAGCTACTGCACGCCCTTCACGCTGCTCCCATCGGGACAAAGCCAAACACATAGGACCACAGCTGCCAGATGCATTCGCCAGGGACCCCACAGGGCCAATCAATAAGAAGCAGGATGGGGTCCCTGGAGCAGATCCTAGCCTGCTCCTCCTTCCCCAGCCCCCTGCTGCCCCAGGCTCCAGGCTTTAGGCTTCCAAGCCCCGCCCCGCCAGAAGCACCCCGGGGACACAGCCAGAGGCTCAGCCTGAAGTGGGAACTGAGCTTATTTAAATGTAGAGAACTGGAATGTCTGCCTTCCTTCGCTGTCCTCTCGCCGGCCCTGCTTGTGCAATTTCCCCCACCGGTGCCTTCTCTTGTAACCACTAAATAAAGAACATTCAGGAAAATTGGAGCAAAGTAGCCGGCCGGACGGGCTGGGCGCTGGGGGCTGGGAAGCGGCAGTGGGAGACAGGGCAGCCAGGGCCCCAGCCCCAGCCTTGCCAGGAAAAGCTGCCAGGATCGCTAAGAAACCAGGGAGCCCGGTCTGGGAGCCGCCAGCCACCTCACACCAAACCCCTGCCCCGCAAACACATTCCCTCCATACTTGCCGTGCAAAGCCCCGGAGCAGGTCACACGTGGAGTGAAGCGGCGTGTGGGGGCAGGAAAAGTCCCCGGCACGTGGGACCCACAGGCGGCAGAAGCTGAAGCACAGACGCAGCGGGTGGCAGGCTGGGGCTTTGTGCGCTCAAACTGCCCGGTTGGTGACTGCCGGCACGAGACGTAGCCAACGCCGGAGAAGCAGCAGTGCGGCCATGTAGAGCTGACTCAGAGCGCCGAACGCACTTCCGGGGGCCCAAACTTGGAGCATGCGCACTCGGAGCACGTAGTACGTCAGCTCACCTAGCACTCTGGGAAATGGAGTCCAGGCCGGGGCTTTCCCAAAGAGACCAGATGGGCCTCCCCAAGGGCTTCTGTCTGCACCAGATGGAGACAGACAGGAGAACAGGGCATCTGCTTTTGTTTACATCCCTCCTTCCCTTCCTTCCCACCCCAAAAATCTCAAAGATCAGTTGGCGCTCCGTCTTTCCTGAACCAAAATCTTAAACAGTGACACCCACCGCTGCTAACTGACACCCAAATCCTTGCTCCTTCAGAAACGCTGTCTCCTTCCAGAAAAATCTTACTTGCTGCTGGTTCATGGAAACGACTCTTAAGTAATAAATGACTATGAATACAGTTTAACTTTTAGCAGAGGTGCAGAGGGCATAGTTTAACATCCAGATTTGAGAAAATAATTTTAATTTGTGTTTTATTGATACTTATAGTTCCTTGCAAATCATTCCACAGCATTCTTAAGTCACCAAATACAGAAATAAACAGGGGGATTGGATACAGAACTAACATTACTGAGTACCTTCTGAGAATTCCTTACATTGTATTATTTATACCTTAGATTAATCCCGGAGACAGTATTATCAGGAGTTCACAAAGACAAAACTGAGGTGGAAAAAGTTTAGTATTTGCCCATGGCAATATCGTTAAAAGTCTATGTTAACAGAAGTCACTGTGCACTTACTCCCCATGTAGGACCTCTGTCCTCAATGAGTTCTACTATGAGAATTAACTGCAAAACATATTCTCAAACAGTATTTCTTACATCGCTGACAGGTATGTGGCAAACTGTTGAAATCTTTACTTAGTATAGAGTTGGTCTTCTATATATAAAGTTAATTAAAAATGAATCTTAAAGAAGAATGGGATGGGGGAGTAAGAGGTGGGATAAGAGTGAGAGAGGGAAGGTGGGTATGGGGGGAAAATCACTATATTCCCAAAGTTGTACCTATGAAAACTGTATTCATTAAATAAAAGCTTTAACAAAAAAAGTCTAGGTTAAAGGCCAACTGAAACCTAATACTGGTTTAAGAAATCTTCCTTTTCCTTGAGGCTCTGTTTTTAAATCATAGATTTCTCATTCAGAAAAAAACAGTGAGAGAGAGGAAGAGTACCTACAACAGTAATCTACACTGTAGAGAATCACATAGAATTATAACTTATCTAAAAAAGGCTATGCAAAGTTGCTATTATTCCATAGTCATTTTTCTTATGCTTAATATCAAGATAACATATAAATATTATGCATTCTTAGATATATGTGTGTTCTTTCTTTCTTTTTTTTGAAAGTCAGAGTTAGAAGAGGCAGAGAGAGAGAGAGAGAGAGAGAGAGAGATCCACTGGTTTATTACTCAGTAGGCCACAACAACCAGAGCTGTGCTGATCCAAAACCAGGAGCCAGGAGCTTCCTCTGGGTCTCCCACATGGATGCAGGGGCCCAAACACTTGGGCCATCTTCTACCACCTTCTCAGGCCATAGCAGAGAGGTGGATTGGAAGTGGAGCAGCTGGGACTTGAACCAGAGCCATATGAGATGCTGGCATTGGAGGCAGTGTCTTTACCCACTATGCCACAGCATCAGCCCCCAGAATGCTTAACTCTACCCATTGACTTTGCACTAGTATTTCCTATATCAGTTAGTATTCTTTGTGTAGATTGTTGTTTCTTGACAGTTTGAAAACTTCATGAGGCAAGAAGCTTGTTTGCTTGAACATTAAAACTCAGCATCTTGAGTCAATCCCTTAGTTGAATACATAAATGAGGATAAAAAATAAAAAAGATTTTGACCCCCAAGAACTTCCAAGTAGAGGAGACAAGGAAATAGAAATCTATTTAATGACTGAAACAATTGGGTGAATATATAATTTGTTGTTTTGAGACAAATTTGATCATAAAAGGAATGTAATAATAACTACACAGGGTTGAAGTGCATAAGCAGAAACTATCCAGGGCCAATCAGATTAAATGTTCACCCTGGCTATGTAAGGCATTTGATTCATTTATTTATTAATCATTTATTGAGCAATCTTTTGTGTGATGTGTGGAAAAAACTAGCAGCCACTTGATTTCCCCAGAAATTGTAGTAAGAGACACTGAGCAACCAAATATAGGCAGGGAGAGTGCAGTGAATCACAAAAGGCTTTGGACACAAAGGTAAGGAAGACAAAAGGCAGGGAGGTCAAATAACGGGTCTATAACAGGAAATTTAATAGGTACTGTGACAGTGGGAACAAAGAAGAAGTAAAGCATTACAGTAAGATCTACAAGGTAGAATGAACAGGATTTCAACACTTAACCATGGTATATGAAGTCAGAATGAAATTCACATGTAAAGTTTAATTTGTATTCTATTATTTAAAGGACAAGATGTTTTCAGTACATTAATATTTATCAGTAATAATAGGTTACTTCTGGGGCCGGTGCTGTGATGCAGGTAAAGCTGCCACCTGCAGTGCCAGCATTCCATATGGGTGCTTATTTTGAGTCCTGGCTACTCCACTTCTGATCCAGCTTTCTTCAATGGCCTAGGAAAGCAGTGGAAGATGGTCCAAATTCTTCGGCCCCTGCACCCACATAGGAGACCCGGAAGAAGCTCCAGGATCCTGGTATCAGATTGCCCTAGCTCTGATCTGGCCATTGCAGCAATTTGGAGAGTGAGCCAGTGGGTGGAAGACCCCCCTCTCTCTCTCTCTCTGTGTGTGTGTGTTTGTGTGTGTGTGTGAGTCTCTGTCTCTCTGTTAACTCTTTCTTTCAAATAAAAAAATCTTCAAAAACTAGAATAAAAAAATTGTTGCGAGCGCTTACTGTCACATAGCTCAACAGTAGCAAGTGCAATGTATGACTTGTCAGTCACGGGGAAGAAAGGAACACATGGACACAAGACTGTCTTTTCCAATTTTATTATTCACACACTGGGGACACACCAGGGGTTTTATATCACGCTACTCATCAGTATGCTCATTGGGGTCAATACACTCATCAATCTATCCTATTTAATACACTTATCACTAAGCTTAACACTATTATTTAATGTGACTTAACTATTTAACGACTCAACTACTTAACTTAACCACTTAACTATTTAATTACTTAATTTAATACATCTACCCAATCTTGACAATATCACTTGTCAGCCAGGCAATCAATATTATTATACCACAAGTTACAACAAACACTATTAAAGTAATCTTAAGTACTATCACAATGAACAATACAAGTACAGCAAAAGATTCAATACATAACATTGGTTTGCTACATATCTAGGCTCGCATCACTATCATGAATGTGTTTCTCCTGCAGGGAGTGTCCAGTGTCCAGAGTTCAGTGTCCCAGCAGGGACAGAACTTGGACCAGTCACTTACAGGCAGGAAGCTGTGGGAAGGTTATCTCTCTAGGAAGTAGGCTCAAGGTTCCAGGCGGGCAACAGGCGAGAAGTTGGAGAGGTCCCCTACTGAGAGGCCTGGTCCAGCTCTGCCATCAGGTCTGGCAGCAGGCTGATAAGGACTCCAGGTAAGGTGGCTGGGCAGACACGGCGGCAGGACAGCAACACTAGCTCCACTGGCCTCTTGATCCCATTGTTGCTTTGTGCCACGTAGCAAAAGCTAGCAGGCTGGCTCTTCAACTCCAAATGCGAGGAGATCCAGAGGTTTGCTCACACTGGGCCACACACACACACACACACACACTCACACAGACAATGGGGTTACAGCTCAGGCACAGCTCTGCAGGTCGGCTTGTGCTGCTACCTGCTCTGTGCAGAGTAGCCGGCTGCCACTTCAGCTCCAGATGTGTGGAGATCCAGAGGTTCACACACACCGGGGCATGATTCCCGAGAGGAAGAAGAGTGGTGCAAGGGCTCCCTTTTTATCCTCATTTTTGGCAGTTCTCCAGCTTGCCATCCTCCAACTTGTCCAATCAATGCTGTTTCCTCCTTGCTCATGTTTGAACTGTCCAGTCAGCGTTGGTAAGAGGGTATTGTCCATAGCACACTGTTATCTGACTGACCAGAAATGTCTGCTTGGTATGATTAGGAGTGTCTCCCTAACAGCCATTAGGCATTGCCTCAGCTCCTGACTTATAACTCCACTTTACTTTTATATTGTGGCTAGTGGTACTTCTTAACTCAATGTTTTACTGTGTTTCCACAGTTCATCTCCTTTTAAGGTAAGTGGTGATCTGTACTCTTTTTGAGATTCCTGTGGGATTCCCCACAAAAATAAAAAGCTACTTCCAGTCAGTTTATAAAATCTCTGTAAATCCAGGACACAGTATTATGGGTAGATGCTATCTATAAGCCCTATGTCAATCATCAAGCCAAGCATTTTTAACTGTGACCAAATACAATAGTCCTCATTATGATGCAGTGACTTAGAAACGAGAAGCCATAATCAGTGTCTATAAGAACAATCTTAGTGAAAAAATTAAATTCAAAAACCCATAACTCAAAGCTGAATATGGAATACCTCATTAATTCATGGTAGGTGTGTCCACCAACCTGTACTCAAAGCACAGTGAATCAGGATATAAGTAAAAATTTCCCAGAATAGCCAACATACACATTATTAAGTCCAAGTGAGGTGGCCTGCCACTGGCTCAGCATCATGGCTCTAAAATAAACTCACTCTGTGTTGGCTGCTCTGATGCGAGTGGATTCACACAAAGAGAAGAAAGTAGTAAGTGTGAACAGTGAATAACTGGAAAGATCAGCAACAATACCATAGAGCTCTGTGGCCCCTAACTGAATGTAATATGGAGACAGGCATTTTCTTGACTTCTGGGACACTGCCATGCTCTCACTGTCATGAGATGTAAGTACTGAGCACAGTCAGAGCATTTGAAGCCAACACCCAAAATTCAGTTAGTGATAATGGAACACAGTAGCTTGGATTCATGGATGCTGTTAGCCTCACTCATTTGCTACATCATTCTGTTTATGGAGCCACTAGAACTGCAGAGCACACGGGCTCAGGGTGGATAGAGGAGCATGGTGTGTAGGGTCTCATGCTGGTTGTAGCTCTGCAGGTGCATGGGTGGAGGAGGAGGAGAAGAGCAAGAGCCCTAGCACGGTAGGAGTGAGGAGCAGATGATGGAGGAAGTTAAGGGTGACTTGTCTGAACTATGCCTGGTACTCCCCTGGATATAACTGATACAACACAAATGATATGAATCTAAAGCTACCCTACAGGCACTTACAGGCATGGAAGACAGATGGCAAGGACACACACAATTACAAAACTACTTGACAAAAACTGTAGGTGCACAATAGAATCACCTACATCATTTGTGGATGTCATGCCCATGTCAGGCAGGAATCATCACATAAGGTCAGATCTCAGAGGTAGAAGAACTCAGAAATGACACCACTGTCTGAAATGAAAATAGGCTGATGGTAGGCAGAAGCTTGCTAACTGAAGCTGGAACTGGAACATGGATCCTGAGAAGCTGTCAAACCCATTATTAACCTGGACAAGGCTGAACTCTCCCAGCTTCTGTCCTGGTACCCATGTCTTTGCAGAGTCATAACCAAGAAAAAGAAACTCATTTCTAGCTTTAGCTGACTGGAAGGACTGTGGGAGCTCCCCACATTTGAGGCCAGAATCTCTTTACCCTGAGGTTTCCTCTTACATAGAAGGCTCTTTCAAGCATTTTCTTCTTAGTGTAAACCTCTCCTGCCACCAGATCTCCCACGGGCCCACAGATAATTTTAATTATCTCCCACAGGGCAGGTGATAATGACTGGTTGAATGAACAGAATCTTGAAGTGTCGTTTAAAAGAAGACTCATCTTATGATATACCATATGGGTGTAATGCAAGGTGAGGAAACTGAGGCAGAATTGGTCACACTCAAACTTAGAGTCCTTCTGTAAAAGC